>NW_010391135.1:42597-61918 GCF_000710305.1 Buceros rhinoceros silvestris | reverse complement strand
GAAAGAAATAAAATACCAGTTTGAAACAGAACGGGATAGCCCGAGCATCCTGACTTAATGAGGTTTTTCTACTAGTGCTGAGACATAGGAGACTTCCTGTGATCTTGCATACAGTTTCCACATTGTCATTTTTGTTGATTATGACTTTTCAGACAGGAGGTTTGACTTTCAATGTAGACTTCTGGTATGGACTATGAGAAAAAGATACTCCTTAGAGCCTTGGACTCATCTCTAGAGGCCAGCAATGATCCAGGCAGCCCCTTTGAGTTATGTGTTCCCCCTGGTCTAAGCTATAACTGCTGGCCATTTGATTTGTGACTTTATATTTCCTGATGAAGTCTGAGAGTTGGCATTGACTCTTGAGGGCAGGTCCTATCAGTGAGAGGATGCAGCAGTTGCTGGGTGGAATGTGACTTTCCCGCAGGCTATGTGTTGGTATGCGGTGACTGCTGTCATACACAGAAAAAGACACAGCACAGATTTCTGTGAAGGAACAAGCTGTTTCCCTGGTTCTAGTAATCCACAGAAGTGAATGGATCTATACATGCCCTGGCCTGTAGAAATATTACTTACTTCTCCCTCTGTGCTTCAGTGAAGATCAGGAGAGGTTGCTGAGGTTCTTGCCTATGTGGAGCAGGTAGCTGCCAGCCTGCCCAGATGGGGCTGTGCTGGGGAAGGCACAGTAGTAGTGACTACAGCGGATGACAAAAGCATGAGACCTGATATGAGCTTTTGAAACAATGGTACTTTCACCTGAAGTAGATATGCTAACGAAGAGACTTATGGTTGTGTTTTTCAAAGGATTGTTCTTGACATCTCTTTCTGGTCTAGATAGTGTTCTTGTCCTTTGCCAGACAAAGAAGCAACTTCTTTTGCTAATGTTCCAGCACATCTACACTCTTATTTGTGCCATTATTTCTGGCATCAGCCCTACTTTTTAGTTTTTTCCTTCATGATACAGTTAGGCCAAAAAAATTGTCAAACATGCTTTTTCCTCAGGGATGTCACTGAACTAATTTTTGACAGACAGGGCTCTTTTCTTATTATTTATTTATTCATTTTCCCTGAGGAGATCTAAGCCCTTCAAAAACACTGCCTAGTTTTCTCCCAGTGCACTAAAGCTGTGTGCACACCAGTGCTATTCCGCACACGCATGCGGTGTCTTTGTATCTGAGTCACATGTATTCTTGTTCAGGTGGTAGACTTGCTCTTCTCTATTGTGGTGTCATTACATTTGCCCATGGGACAGGTGCCAGAAGGCATGTGTGGGGAAGCGGTGATTCAGTGAAGACTACACATAGTATAATGTTAAGCAAATAAAAAAAAGGCATTGCAGGATGTTGGCCCTCACCTCTACTTTTGTTAACACTCAAGTATTAAATATAAATGAATGTTTCAAGGATGTGTATTTTCTTCTGGGATGCCTGTTTACTTTATTGTTACAGGAAAGCTCATTCCCTTGGGATCTGGAAAGCAAGAAAGATAATATCTTTTCCTTTTTTGCTCCCCCTCCCACTTCCACACTTCCCTCTTCCTTCTTTCTTCCTTTCTTCCTTTTCTGAGTAGTAACAGTGTAAGGAACCTCCCTAAGCAGGAGTGCCCTGGTGTGCATCAGAAGTAAAATCTTTAGCACATTATAAAGCTTAGCAGCTGCCTTCTTCATGTAGGAGCTTTGCCTGTTTGTGGACCATGCTTCTTTAACCCACGTCACTCACCTGGGATAGGTACCCTGCTCCTAGTACTTGATGACAGCCTGTTTAACAGGGGACAAAGGCTGACATCAGAGCTTACAAGTCACTCTGCATCTTCTGAAACAGTTCTGTAGCAGCCTGGATGTGTTTTTTGCCAGCCTCATTTTAGATTGCTTCAGGCTAAAGATTTGCTCCACTATTATTTCACATCAGTGGTAAATAATGTAGTTGGAGACATCACCTTCTTGTTGGCTGCTTTATTTTTATAAGGTAAGCTGACTTGCAATAAAACCAAGCCATCACTGGCTGAAATGCAAGTGCAAGTTTATTACTGAATATATTATCTTAATTACATCACACGGGTGTCATGTCCACTGCAAAGTACCAACGAGATAATCCTAAACCATACCAGCTGTCAGCAAGAGGAAAAGAGGTAGGTTAGGGATGCATTTAATTTTTGTGCACTTGGTTATTTTACATAAACAAGCCATTGCATCATTATTAGTTTGAAAAAACATGCAGATTTATTATTATTATGCACTTACTAGCAAAACTATTTTTTTAAAAAAAAAAAACCCTGAAAAATCTCTTATGACATCCAGGATGTAACATGGCACTCTGTTTTGGGGATTTTTTTTTTTTTGGTGGGAGAGCTCATGTCTACTCCACTCATAGCCTCTTGCAGCTCGTAGCTGGCAAAAACAGCAGCTGCAGGATGCTCTGGACCCGGGTGGATGAAGCACATATGCCACTGTATGAAAGCTGTGTCACTAGGGAAGTGATCAAAGCTCTGCTATTTATAACTATTACATTCATAGTCTCCTTCTGCCTTGGATCCAGCAGCATAGCTCTCCTCTGCCCTAGCTGCTTCTAGAAGGTGGTGCTGTCAGGAACTGTAGAAAATCACTAGCACCCCCAGCCAGTTCTTCCAGTGTCTTCCAGTTTTCAGCATGTGCAGTGTCAGCAAACACACAGCAGTTCTTCCTGTGAACGGGATTTGGCAAAATAAATGATCTGAAACTCTGCAAGGGGATTATTCATCATAGCAGAAGCTTGAGCTGCCACTGTGTTTGTCATCTGTAGTGCCTTTGTTATCAATTCCATCACCAAAGGCAGCGCACCTCGTCATGTGGTAAAAGTCAAACCACTGACCAGGGGCCTTTCCCTTGTGCTTTTGCAGCTAAGAGAAAAGCCAGAGACAAGTGAAAACAGTTCACGCTTGCACATTGTGTTTGGGGCAGGGATGCTGCAGCTTACAGGTGGCAGTGTTTGTTTCTCTAGCATTTGTCTTGGCTGTAGGAGGTGAGCTTTTTTTCCTCACTGCTTTGCTCCAGTGGGTAAATGAGAGTTTGGGGGTTCTTCCCCCCCATCCATTCTTTATTTAACCCTCCTCTACAAAGAGAACTCTTGCATCAACCTTTTTGAAAAGAGGATTTTAGTGAGAAGGAAAAAGATGAGAGAGAGAGAAATTAATGGAGGACAAGCTGAATGACAGATAACCTGTCTGCCTTTCTTACATATTTCTTCTGCACTTCTTTCCAGTTAAGTTCATGAACTCTCACTCGCTTGCAAACCCATACACAGTCACCTAAACTCTTCGGTTTTCCCAACTCCCACCCTTTCCTCCTCCTTCTTCTCTTCTTCATACTCATTAATTTCCTCTGTTGCCTGTATTCAAGGGGAGATATTAAAACACTTGAAATTCAGTAAAGCGTGGGAAGATATAAGTGAGCATTAATATGTGAGAGCTGGTGTGGAGGAAGAGAGGAAATTCAGACAACATGCCAAACCTTGAAAACACCATTATTTCTGGACCTTACTGAGGGTAAGTGCATGACCTAACATGAGGAGCAACAGCCCTACAGCTGCTCTTCCTCATAGCAACTTTCCGATGTGCTGCTCTACAGCTCTAGGCGATTTCCATGGGCTCAGTATTCTTAATGCTGTCCTGCCCCAAGATAAGCCCTGGGAGGCAGTCACCTCCGCTTTGGGAGGTCACCTTGGCCATGAAGGAAAGAGATTTGACAGCATTGCAGAAGAGGGAGCACTTGAAGTGGCCTATAATTTTGGATGTTGTCCTGGTTTGAGTTAGAACTAATTCTGATCAGTGACTTTACTTTTCACCTCAGTCTCTTCTAACTCGATACACTTTCTGAAGTTAACAGCATATTTTTGCAGACGGTGTCTGCTTCTAGAAGTGATAACACTGGATGTTTACAGTTCCTGCCAGGGATTGGTGTAAGAAAGGCTCTTGCTTATACTTGCTCCTATGGAGACCAAGGTCGCTGCTGAATCCTGTGTGCCACACAGGGGGTGCAGTAAGTTAGAGGCCGCACCTGTCGGGAGGAGCGGACAGGACAGGTGACCCTAAACTGACCAGCAAGGTGTTCCATCCCATAGACATCATGTTTGGTATAAAGTTGAGGGATCACGAGGGTCAACTTCTCATCAATGGCTGGCATCCAAGGAGGACTCTGTCCATTTTGCCTTTGATCCCAGTTACTGAATACGATTCCTGTCTGCCACTGCGCCCAGTCTGGGACTTCCCCAGTGTCTGCCCCACACTATCAGTGGTAACAGTGATGTAAATGTCATCAGGGGGCTTGCATGTGGTGTTGGTATCGTCTGTGTGTACATATATATAGACAATTTTATCATTATTATTATGTTCATTAAAGCAGTTTCAGTTTTATGTTTCCAATCCATAAGTCTCTCTCCTTTATTCTCTTTTTCTTCCCCTTTGGGAAGGGAGAGGGGTTAATAGAGAGTCCTTTGTCTAGTGGCTGGCCCAGCACTAACCTGTGACAGATGCCTTGCTCTCTACTCAGCATTTTAGACGGGCAGGACCTTAGGTTTTTCAGAATTCATTATTCAGGACACCTGAGGAAGGACTCTAAAGATGACCTCATCTCTCAATAACATCGCTGCTTTTCCAACATGGAAGCATGGATAGACTTGTTCAGAGTGGAGAGAGATAATTGTCTTTTTTTATGGCTTTTGTAACTCCATTTTGTCTGCCTCTAGCTCCCCCTTCCTTTCAAGTTGCTGGTGAAGGCTCAAGGAAAACACCCAAAAAAGGTGCAAAAGGGATGTGCATGCAAACATTTTTATCTTCACTTCCAAGGGAAGCCAGTCCTTTGTCTCCTTTTCCTAAATAACCAAAATTTGTCAGATAACTTAAGACCAAGCCTAAGGCAAAATCAATCTCCAAAGGAAGTAGCAATTGCTGTTGCTCAGACAGCAAGTAGAACATGAAATCCATATCAGCTTATTAAAAGCACAGGCTTTGCCTTACTCATCTCTAATGATAAGTAGCAATTATTTTTATTACGTGCATACATGGACACATGTGGGTAAAATAGAGACTATTTTAAAGGCAGAGGCTTCCTGGGGGTGCTTGTGGTGATTCTTATTACTTCCATTGCTGAGGGCAGGTGAATCCTCTTTCTTGAGCAATGTCCTTTCTCAGCATTTGAATCAAGTGCTCTGATTTATCTGTTTCCCTCTTGATTTTATTATCTATTCTGTTTCCTTGCAAGGACAGAATTTGAAGAGGAAATATATGGAGTAAGTCAAAGCAAGTACCATGGACCCAGCAGCTAGGGCTCTAATGTACAGACACAGGTTTTTAAAAATCAGTAAAATAATAAGTATCCAGTTGGTTCCTAAAAAGAAGGATGCTGCAAGCAGAGTTTTTCTTCTGGGCAGCCTGGAAGGCTCTTAATTAGTAGAAATCAAGACAAGAGTCAGTCAGGCATGAGGTAGAAACGTCACAACGAGGGGACAGCTCAGTGGGAAATGCCTGGTTGAACAAAGTTTCTCAGTTCTTCATACTTCGAAAAAGTTTTACAATAATATTTTTCTACTACTCCCTCTCTTGCTTTCCTGTGGAAATAAACCCAAGCTTTGCTTCTCCCCTTCAGTCACTCTGAGGACCTGCAGTCATATGGGGCACCATTCCTCTGCTTCTACTGCAGTGCTTTATGCTGTCACCCAGCAGACCCTCCATGGTAGCTTCAGATGGGGTTAGAGAGCAGGCAGAAGCTGCTCAGTACCCTTCTGATTCCTGACATCATGCTTCTCACTTTGAGTTTACCCTTCCTTTTTCCCTACCCCCACCCATGATCGACACAGCAGCATGAGTCGATTGTCTAGTGACCTGCTTTAGGCTGTTTCATAACCTGGAGGGCTTTGACGGGCTTTAACGGGAGGAATCTGGTATCAGATGAAACCAGAACACTTTGTACTCACCCTGTGATAGCTGATTCCTTGGGAACACAGATTGAACAGGAGTGTGAAGCAAATTAACTCCCTGATAGGATTGGGGACCAGTTGGCTATTGCCTTGACAAATCTGCCTTGTCTTTGCGTTTTTCTGTCCCTATCTGTCACTGTGAAGATTTCCTCTGTTTTGTAGCTTCTCTTCTATGGTTTGAGCACTGTCTTGGGAATCTGGACTCCCTTTTCTCCCTAGATACCTCAGAATTTCAGAGACACTGGTTTATTAAGGTCAAAACTGACTTGTGTGATCACCTTGTCAGTTGTTCAGGAACTGTTTTGCTTTTTTCATGTGCCTGGCTTGGAGGGCTGTGTTTCTGTCTACGGTCTTGATTCAAAATGTGATGCTGGGATGCTACTTTCTTTTCTTTTGTTATGCAGTACTGTTGGTCACCTAGTAAGACCAATGTCTCATGCAGGTGGAGAAGGGCAGATAAGGAAAGCAAGAAGGCACTTTGGTTTCTAGGAAGCCTGATCAGAGCTTTTTGTGACTGCAGTGTCACCTCAGATCTTTTCTCTCATCTCTCCCTGTGGCTCTATACACTGCTGCTGATCTTCCACTCAGTTATTGACAATATGTCACTCTGTCTTTTGGCTGGGCAATGAACACCTCACAATTGTGGCTACAGCTATCACCATAGTACTGTTAGGCCTGTAGATCTAGGGAGCAGGAGTGGACCTGGCACTTTCTGCCTGCAGTAGTGTTGAGGACAGCCCTGTCTTGCTGAGTTCCTTTTGAAATTTCAGTTTGGCTTTGATTCTCCTTATTTGCTGCCTTGCCATGGGCAGTAGCCCACTTCATGGGAAGAAACAGACAATTCAGGCCAGTGGAAGCAGAAAGCCAAATATGCCCCTTGCTTCTTTGGGAAGCTGTGAGAAAGGGAGAAGGGAGACAACTATAAAAAACCCAGCAAGTCCTTGGTCAGTCTTCCCATGAACAGTGACTCAGCCGTAGCTTTCTGTGCGAACTCTGATCATACCTCTAGAACATGCATAGAAAGCGATGCTGAGGCAGGAACATGTAGGTCTGAGGTCACAGAATTAACAAGTGGCTGTTGTAGTTACAAATGCTACAAGATGCAGTGAAAGTCCATGCAGCTGAAGCTAAAATCACTTTGCGCTTATACATTATGAACAGCTCTATCACTAGCACTTAGCTTATAGACTGGTTTTTAACTCCTCTGCTCCTGAGGAGTGGAATTCCCTGAATACCTGGTTTTAGATGACATAAGGAATGGGCAGGTGAAACAGAGTCAGCAACTGTGCCTGAAATACAGCATTTACCCTGGGATCTACAATACATTTGTGTAGTGTCTGGACACTTAATATTCAAGATGATAAAATCAAGGTTGTTTTTCACTGATAGGATAGTGAGGTTTGGGCATCTGGGCTGGCATTTTTTTCCTATGGAAATGAATGTGCCTGATCCTTTTCCAGAAATCCTTGCTAGACACTGTTGTTGCCATGACTTGCTGTCCGCCAAGTTTAGCACAGTCTTCTTGTGCACAGGTGATTTTTTGCAGCTTGTTTGGAATTCTTTCAGCCTTTGTTACTCCAGAGAGAATATGCCTCTAACAGTCTTTTTGTAAAATATAATTGTAAGGCACAGGTATGTTAATACAGAATAAACTTGTTCTTTCCAGCATACATCCTTCGTTGCCCCAGGAGGTCATCAAGACAATTATTGTAAAAGGATTTCAAAAAGGGCCTGGATAATTTTATGGCCATTTGTAATTATGTGTTAAGATGGGGTAATCAAATCTTATGCCTTCTGGCAGATGATAACCACAGGGACCATGAAATGGCTCATTTTCTCTCTCATGTGCCAGTTGACCATTAGGGAGGAGTTTTCACCTTTCTCTGGACCACTTTAATTGCTGCTGAGCACAGGAGACTGTTGGCCCTTAACCTTCTGATCCCCTCTGGCAGGTTGAAATCTGCTAGATTTTGGTCTGCTTCTTTGTGTCTTCTTTCTGGGGAAAGTTTAGGGGAGAAGGGTCCAGTAGAAACAAGGTGTTGTGGTGGTAAGAGTACCAGATGCCCTGTGCCTTCTGTGACAGATAAAGCTCACAGGTGAATCCTGGTCACCGGGGCTGCAGTGTGTGGACAGTGGAATAGCATCATGGCCATGTGGTGTGTGTTTTCTGGTCACAACAGTACAACCGTGGCAGCTGCCACATTGCCTGGTCACTAGGCAGTGTTTGTATAAGCAGTGTCTCTTGGCAAATTGTTGCATTGGGTATCGGATGAGAAAGAATTCTTCTCATTTATTCCATGCTTCAGCTGTAGTGCTTGTGTTGGATCATTTTTGATGTGCATTGAACAGGGGAAGCCAGGCCAAGGGAGGTTGAGATGAGGAGGTAATATAAGGAATTTTTTGTTCTGTAGCTCTGCTGTGCTGGCTCCATTGTAACCCATGCCTCTCTGCTCTATTCATTTCATAGCATGGTGGAAATGAATGAAACATTTCACCCAAGAATGAATTGTGGCCTTGGAGGCAGCAGTCCGTGTAGGTCTCTCAAACCATTTGAAACTATGAAGAAAGTGATGTTCTTGCCAGCAGGTGCTCTGGCTTATATGGTTTCCTAATCAGCTTTCTGTATAAAACTGTAATGTTAACCGTGTCCAATTTTGGTCACTGGTATTGGGCAGCAAACTGGTTTCTTTCCCCAAACTTTTTAACCTCTTTGTTTGCAGGTAGCCAGAGACTAGAATGTAAGGTGTCTCAGATACAGCATGGGTGAATGAAATAAAGCTGGTCAGAGATTTTATCTATTTTTAGACCCCTGCATCTGAAAAATACTGGGCATATGCAGCTACTTGGGGAATCTGCCACTTCTGGAGACAGATGTGGTGGTGGCTTGTACACAATTTTAACTGGTATTCTGGGACAAAAAAATGAAGCAAAAGAAATTCTCTATTGAGTAAAGAGAGATGGAAATTGTATTCTTCCATCTTATCTGAGCTAGAAGACAGCAATGTCTGTGCAGCCATATGCAAGAGTCTTTCCAGTGCCTCTTGCTTCAGTCAGTTACGCTCTGAACTGGTAAATTCAAGACTCTGAGGTGCTGTTTTGTAGTTTACACTGTCCATCTCTTACCAATAGGAATCCTTAATACCTGATGGACAGGAATGAGATCAAACAGAGAAAAAAAATGCAGGATGGTTGGCAAAGGAGAATGAAAGATGCTGTCAAGAAAAGAACTGAACTGAGAAGGGGAGTAAATAAGGCAGGTAGATGCAAGAAGGCTGTTCAAAAGGCAGGATGCACAGAAGAGAGGTTTTCAGAGCAACAGCAATGAAAGGGCTACCATGCAAGACAGTGCACACTGAGGAGAATAGTAGTTAGATAATGTAAGAGCTCTGTCTATTTAGGTTTATGTCTTGCCATCTATCAGATCCCACTCACCCCCTCCCAATCCCCCTTTTACCTTGCACTGTATCATGCTGCTTCCTTCCAACTCTTCAGGCTGCAGGGCTTGGAAGAGAAACTGTTGATAATTCCCGCAGATTGGGGTGGGGAGCTAGTCCAGATTAGGATTAGGTCATGCTCTGGTGCTTCAAGTTTTTCTGCACCTATAGTACAGTTTTCCTAAGGATCACTGCATCCTCCCCTTGCCTCAACTCAGTCAGCTTGGTGGCTTTACACATCTCCAGTTGATGTGCGTATCATGATGTTTGATGCTCTCCCACAAATTGGACATAAGAGTCCTCGGGTCACAGGGTTGTATGTTTTAGTGAGCTTGGTCTTCTCATTATCTGCTGTAACTGGGGAAAACTTTAACTTCATGGGACAGAAACTGTCAAAACTGGTTCTCTAATATGCCTATAATAGCAAGAATTTGTAAATAGAGCCAGAGCAGCAAAGCACTGATTGGAGCTCACAGCAGAGTTTATGAACAACAACTAATTGCCAGCTCTGTTTGGATGAATTGTAAATGACCAAGATAATGAAAATTAGGAAGGCCCTCTCTTGGCAGAGTTTTAGCAGCTTCTGGGAGCTGGGGAAGTCATGCAGCTCCCTCTGTGACTGGGAGCAGAGTGTAATTTGTCATGGCTTCTGCAATGCTTCCTTAGGCTGGGAGTTAGTCAGCGGAGCCCAGCTGGCTCACATGCTGCTCTCCAGGGGTTTGTTGCTACTTAATGCTATGCAGTGCTGGGGCTTTTTTGGTTTTTCTTTCAGTCTACCTATTTGTTGTAGTGCATTTAAAAAAAAAACCAAAGCAAGAAAGAAAGCAAAAAAACCCAGGCTTGTGATAAATGTCAACTCTGACAATAAGGTTTGAAAGTACTATGTTAAAAGCTACATTTTTACTTCTATGTACTGTTCTTCTTTAACCATCTTATTTGCATTGAAAAACTCTCTGCCTGGGAGAATACAGATAGAGATATGGGACCAGCTGAGAAAGGTTCTGGAGATACTCTCGTCCTGTTTTCCCACTCATTCTGCAGTTTTTTGAGCATTCTGATAAATCTGTAAGTGCAAGTGGAGTGGGAAATCCTTCTTGGAGGAGGAGAAACCTAACTCCCTCTGTCTGGCCGCTTCAAAGTTTATTAAGCCTGCCTTCATGGAGAGAGCCCCAGCTCCATGCATACAGTGCTTAGGGCAGTGGGGGAACTATAGGCTTGATCAGGCTGTGGTACTGGTGGTCTGTTTTGGCAGGCTGTGTTTGAGGGCAGGGCAGATGTAGATCCTTCAGCTTTTGTAAATGAAGTTATTTTACTTACTTTTATCTACCTCTTACAGCCATGTACTGTGCAGGGAGGGGAGTGATCTGCACTGGATGAGGAGTGAACAGAAGTCCAAGTTAGGGGCTGGCCGGTCACTGCCCAGGCTGGGTGAAATTTGCATATACAGCAGCACAGCCTCAGAAGGGGAACGTGCAGAGCAACTTGGAGCAAGCTCTGAACTTCCCATTTTGGAAGGGATCCAGGTCTGTGAGAAAGCTTTGGCACTGCCAAAGGGTGTTTGTTGCCAGGTGCTTGTGGGGGGAAGTGGATATTGGTGAGTGGATATATAGTTGAAAATAAACATAAACAGATTGAAATCTGCTAAGATGATTCTCTTGATTTGAAAGCCACTGAGCAATGTCTGCATTACTCTTGGTCCAATAACAATTTTTTACGAGGATATGAAAGCAGCTTGAGGCCTCAGAGAGCCTTTCATGCCAGCCCACTTGGGGAGTAAAATCAGAGGAGCAAACTGCCAGAGCAGCTACCTGTGGGCTCTGGAATTAGCTTTCTCTTGCTTGTCCTCTGGTAATTGATGTTTCCAGGAATGAATTTGCTCACCAGAGTATACACGGAAAGCAGACTCACCAGGGGCATGAGCGCAGCCAAAGCATAGTTGGTTTTAAAACTAAAAAAAATAATTTATGGAAACTGTTGGATTTTTTTTTACACTACTCACTGAACTTTAGGAAAAGAGACTGGACACGAGTATGCCTGTATGTGTGTGTGCACGTGTAGAATCACAGTGTTCAGAGTGGCTACTGTGAGCACACTTGTAGGATGTGCAGGGAGTGAGAATCCTGAGGCTGGTAGTATGATTACTTTCAATTTAGCTTTTTCAGAGTTAAGACTCAAAGGAAAATGAGGAACAGTTGGAGCTGTGCTGGTAGAGGAGGTGCAGAGGAAGGCCTTTGACTTAAGCAGCAGAGGAGGGCGGGTGCCTGTAGTGAAAGAATCCAGAAGCTCAAACCCTCTGTGTCTCCACTTCCCCTCATCTCTCTAAGTGCTGCACTTATGTTAAGAAATCCCCATTCACAATGAAAGCCAGCATACTTTATTTAATAACCGTGTCGTGGGGCTCCTCTGGGAGCTGGAGTGCCAGAATTGGCTTTTTAATGGGGCCTGTCAGGGGAGTTGGCTACAGATGGGGAAACGAGACGTGTTCACTCATCTCTGGTTTTAACGTCCCAACACTGGAGTAGTGGGTGGGTTTTGTTAAGTGCACTTTGTGGCTCTTTCTAGCAGCTGACTTCTTAATGCAAAATACTGCTTCGTAGCTTTAACTCGGCAAGGCAAGGCACTGCGTTACAGAAGCACCACGGAAGGGGTAGAGAACGGAGAGGAAAGCATGCCTGTTTATTTGCTCCTGTTACAACACTGCTGCTGTGAGCACAGATAGAAGCTTTCCTTCCAAAAGGCCCCTCGGCACAGGTTATTTGCACATAAATGGCCACAGGTGATTTATTTATTCAGCACAGCTGGGCTCTGCAAAAGAAACTGTGGGCCATACCTACCGATACACTAATACTCCTCCCTGCAGTGCTGGGAGGGCATGTGGAATTTGCTCTGCTGCAGGAGGCCAGGGATTCAAAGACAGCCACTGAAATTTTCAAGGCTGTGCGATAATTTTATAAATGTTCTGTCCTTTTTGCTCGTTTGTTTGTTTTGCTCTATAACTAGTGGCGCAAACTAGTGCATAGGGACTTGTGTACAGCATTACAAGGAAAAGGGTGATTATTAGGGAAGGAGTTGGGAAAGAAAGGCTTGTGCTGCATAACCAGGCTGCTGTGTTAGGCTGTGGTTGGGAGAGAAGAGCCTGCATGTGAGAGAAGAGCAGACACGGATGGCTGTGGGATTGTTCTTTGGATAGAACTGGCCATTCAGTAACTCAATGTTGAATATCACGTGGCCGTAAACAAGTTATTCATCATCATGAGGTGTTTTAAACCTCTGTCAGAATTATCTATATATGTGGCCAAGTCTACATCTTGATGACTGAGTTTTGTTCCTTGAATACCATTCTACTGAGTTTGTGTCCTTTAGGGCTATTCACGTCCATCATTCTGTAGCCAGACATCGTGGACTGCGTATTTTCGTAAAAACACCAAGTTCAAAATGTAAGTGCAGGGCAATGCATATTTACCTCTGCTGACTTCTAGGATGAGAAGGGCTTTTCAGCATGGAGTGCCTAGATGCTGGAAGTTGGATACACAGGAGTTGCTGGGAGAGGAGTATGGTGGGGGGGAGGGGGGCAGTTGTAGCGATCGAGGGGTTGTACACTTCAGTGGTGTGAACTGAGGATGCTGTGGCGTGGTATTTGTCCTAGAAACCACCTCGTAAAAATTAGGGTCCTCAGCCACTGGTACAGCAAGCAGTATAAAAATCTCTCACATCTAACTTCAAAGGTGCCTGAAGACTTTCAAGTGCAAATGCTTAGAAGCTCAAACATCAGCTGAGAGCAGAGAGGGTGGCTTGTTTTCCTTTTCCTCACTCTTTTTTGTCCCCTCAGGGGAATTATCCACTCTGATAATTCCATAAAGGTTTTCCACAAGGGAAACTTGTCTCCATTAGACAGTATACTTGCATGAAAGGCCAACAATCCAAATCCTACAGCACTGGAACCCCAAAGCACTCCTGTCTTTAGACATCTTTCTTCAATGAAAACCCTATTTGTTCTTCCTTAGCCTGATCAATTGCCTCTGGGCTATGGCTCTTTTCATATATAATCTTAAGACACAGAGGCTCTTCCTTCCTTTTCCTCTTCCACTTCCCCTTTGAATTTGGATTGGATTAGGATCTGAATCCACTCATCAAACAAGAAGCTGAAGAGAAGATACTAAATATTTAGGCAGCTGCCGTCACTGCCCATCTGCTGTAAGGGTATGCTTATACAAGATACTGTATAGGGGGGTGGGAGAATATGGTGGTTAGGAAGTGAACTAAGATGAGATTTGGAAGAGCTAGGTCATATATTCTTGCTTAATTCTCAAATGAGTGCTTTAATTTTTTGGTACTTAACTTGCTGTTTCTAAAATGTGAATTGTAATATTCTCTTAAATGAGAAGAGGTTTTGCAAATGTATTATCGAATCTAAGATTCTGGGGACTGTATAAATGCATAAGAGTTTTAACCACTAAAATGAGCCAGTGAGGCTCTGGTTGAAGGGTGTGGAAGGCAACTGGGGATTAAGTTCTGTTCTGGATTCACACTCCTCCAAACCTTGTGCATAAGAAGTTGAAATGAGCCTGCTGGAACCTAGCATCCAGTTCCTTCCTGTATCTGGAGAAGCAAAAAATACCATCTAGAACGTACACTTAAAGTCAGCATATGTCAATTTTTAACAGAGCTGACATTATTCGATCTTTGTCTGCTACCTCTATAGGAAGCAAGATTTTTTTTTTTGCAATGCCTTTACAGGAAATAGGACAATGTCCCAAGTATTTTTTTCCCCCCTCTTCTTTTTATGACAAAGCTTCATCTACTTAGGGTTAGCTCTATTATAAAATTTTCCATTTAACAAAACCAATACTACAAAAATGTCATGTGAAATGCTTCTCTCCCATTACTGAACGATAAATCTAAGTGTAGAAACTGGAGTTCTCAGTGGAAAAAGTCTATTTTTTTTTTCAGTCAGTTGGTTTATCTCTGTTTCTACCCTTAGAAATAGAAATGTCCTTATATAAAGTAAAACCGCTTCAACTTTCTTGAAATGATGGAGCAACTTTTATTTATACCAATTTAAAAGTCTTGGACACAAGACCAAAATGTGAATGCATATAACATCTAGCTATTTCTTAAGTTACTATACAGTATATATATATATATACTCAAATTGTCTGATCGAGAGAGGGTCGGAGTGATGGTCTCACGTAAAGACTATGGGAAGATTTAGAGCACAGAAGAGGAATCAGGATCTCACTGTGCTAGATAACTTACAATAGTAGAATAACACTGTTCAAGAAGGCTGGAGTTGTGGAGGGTGGAAAAAGACCCAAATCCATCCACTTTCTGTTCATGCAATGACAGTTTATTAATGTTCTGAACCACATATCCATCAGATAGTCTCTGAAGCCACTCTTAGACTACTTTTAGGTGAGTACACTAAGCTAGTCTAGCACTCAAGAGTACCATTTGGCTCCGTATTTTGCCGGAGGATTCCTAGGTGTCCTTGGGGGTCACGGATGTTGTAAAATCCCATTCGAGGTTGGTGTTGTATGTCCTTCTCAGGTCTTGGTAGTTTCTTAGATTGCAGAGCCATAATTGTCCTTAGGCAAAATCTGCTCTTCCCTCCCCACCTCCCGCCTTTTTTTCTTTTTGGTGATTTTTGGGGGGGGTTGTTTTTTTTTCTTTAAATTAAGGAGGGGGTTGCAGGATGAGAAAGGAAAGTACGACAGGAAGACTCTTTTGCTTACCCTTTACTCTTTCCACTTGCAAAAGAGCTAGGAGACTGCTTATTCCTCAGGAGGTAGGTTTGTTTTTTAATTTCTTACTGCTAATTGAGTGAAGCACAGATTTGAAACTAGGCTATTCTATCCTAGCTTATAACCTTCAGAGTGCTGCTCTGTTGGAGACAGAGTTCTCCTTACCTCATTTGCTGAGGAAGGGGGGATAAGGAAGAAAGAAGGGATGTATTAAGACACTAGAAACACACTCACTGTGTAACACTCAGAAGATGAGGGAGAGAACAAGTATCCCTCATGCAAATTTAGCTAGAGTATGGCTGTGAAGGAAGTTCTGAACATCTGCCAGTTTTCAATGGTTGTATGTGTGCTTAATGGCAGAAATATATGTGTGTCAATAACGTATGAGCACAAATATTACCATCAGAATTACCTTAGGTGTCAACTGGCTTTGGAGCAGAAGCCAGCTGGAGGTTTTATGAGCATCAATAGCACCTACATGTTCAAGGTCTGTTTAGGGATCTGGCAATTAGCTCTCTGGGAATGATCACTTAGGTCTGCCCTGCCTGCCAGAAATGTCATGAGGATCAGTATACAATTGCTGGGACACCAGAGGTTGACGGTGCTTGTGAGTGCCTACAAAAATAAGACTAGGTTGGCTCCTCAGGAATGTCTGCAAAGGTGAGAATGGAGCTTTATTTTTCTGAAGGAAAAGAGAGCAGAAATTCTGTTAGTTCTTTGCAGTAGGCCATTGCTAGCCTGCATAGTGTATTTGAATTTATGTGGTGAAAAATCATGGTGTGGATGGAGGTAATGAAGTAGGATTTTGAACCTGAAGCATGTTCTGCAGTACCAGGTGAAGTAGAGTGCTTCTGTTAGGACGCGTGTGAGGCAGTGTGAGACTAGAAACATTGCTGGGAGAAGGGCAACAGGAGAAGCTGTAATCTGGCAGCAGTGAAACTTTGCAAGATTCTCTTAGCCTTTGCATTTCACTCAAGCCTGAAAACCTTGTAAAGGTCAAGGCAAATTCTGTACTTCCCCAGAATTATGGGGAAGGCTGTGTTCCTGATGTCTTTGGGCTTTTACATCTTTTTTTTTTTTTATTTGCTTCTATTCCTCTCCTTGTTTGTGCACATGTTTTTTGCAGGTTGTTGGGAATCAAAGGAGGAGAAAAAAGGTTTTAGTTTTAGGAAAAAATAACCAATGACCCTTGCACATGCACGGCTCGTGCACATATTTCCTGCATTTGACAGCAAAATCAATTAATCATTAGGAATCTCCTCCTGGTATCAGCATAGAAAGGTTTTTAATCTGCAGAAGGCAAAAAACTTACAGAAAAAAGCAAAAAGTAAAACCATTTTCCCTCTAATTTTTTCCTCTCTCCTGTTTCCCTTTGCTTTCACATAGCCAGCCACATGCTCACACCTGCAGGTGTTGACACAGTGCTCTAGCTATCCAGAGCTGCCAGTCAGTGCAAACATTGTGGGAATGCAGTAAATATCACTCTGAGGAATTAATGCCCCTCATTAGTCCCACTTGGGAAGAATGGGTTTTACAGGTCTCCTCTCTCTGCCCCTTGCTTTCTTCTCTGCTGAGAGTGAGTGTCCATGGGGTTCCCCTTGCATTTCCTAAAAGGCAGGAGTGCCCCTTCCTGCCCCCTGATTCCTACAGGGAAGGAGAGCCTGCAGAAAGTGCTCTCTGAAAATTTGACCAAGATGTTTCCTCCACTGATGGAGAGTGTTATTTTTTTCTCTGTCTTTCGTGATACTTGTCCCCTATGCCCATGTTTGCTTCTGATTCAGTGCAGTGCTGAGAAAGAGCTGTGTTCCCAGGCTGCTGTGTGGAAAGAAGGGCAAATATGTCATATCTGCTAGCTGAAACCTTTAATGTAAGAGAAGGGATCAAGCATATAAAGCAGGAGGCACTCTACATGAAGGCGACCTGGTGGTCATAGGATTTTCATTTGTGTACAGAGAAACCCTGTGGATATGCGTGTATGCTGCTGTTCAGAGAACAATTCCACTGCAGAACAAAAAAATACATTAATGGTGCTTTGATCCTATACATCACTAATACAGCACCAGTACAGGTTGACCTTAGTCAGACATGATTATCCAGAGCTGGCCATGCAGCATTTCCTGCTGGAAGTGTGCATGGCCTGGCACTTCTTGATACATACAGCAAGGCCATGTTTCATGCAACCTTCTCATAAAGAGCACTAGCAAATGGATCCCTCCCTGACAACCCTCAGCACGCACCAAGCAAACAGGTTCCAGGTTTCCTGTCTCTTCTTAGAAGGATGCAAAATCATGTGGAGGGACAATGTTGAGATTAGATGAGAAAGGTTTAGGTCACAAAGGTAATTCAAGACATAGCATTTGCACAGAGAGACCTTTTTTTTTCTATTCAGGTAAAACTCAAATTCACAGCAGTTCCACAACCGTAACACTGCCATCACTACTTCTTCAGCCCAAGTAGTAGGGGCCAGGACCCTTTTCCTATTTGACCAGCCTGTTATGAACATCCATTTCTGCATCCTGCCCCAGGAGGCAGCATTGTCCATTGAGATAAAAGGAAAAAAAGGGATCACCACGATTTTCCTTTTTTCCCACCCTCTTAACTCACTCTGTGTCCTTAGTGATTTAACAGTCATTAGTTCACTAAAATGTCTATCTAAAAATTTTAGTTAGCCCCTATCTTTGGAAAAATTAAGTTGAGGACTCCAGTTTAAAAAAAAATTAAGGAGACATGCTGAGATGAGCAGTAAAATTCCATGGTAATAACTGCAGCATGTTTGAATTGGAAATTATTTTCTTTCTCTAATCCTCAAAATAAGCCAAATAAACCCAAACTGTCTCACTGCAAAGGTGACTCTCTCTCTTTTTCATCTGTTTGGAGTTGGCTGTGATGATCCTGAATATTTTTTCATGACTGAAAGGAAATAAAATCCAGCCTTCTGTGACTGCAGCTCTGAAAGGGTTTGGTTTGTTCCAGCAGGTGCAGTGGCTTTAGTAGCTGTGTAAACAAAAGCCTCTGTGGCTGAAAATATAACAGGGAATTAAGAAAGATGAGGCACAAGTCTGCTTCTGACTTGGTGAGGGATTTTAGTCAAGTTATGTAAACTTGGATTTTTTTTTCCTCTCTGTTCAAGCCTGACTTAGGCGTGCTGCACTAATACGTTCATTCGTACAGATTTTCCACTCTGGCCAGAGTTTGCAGCTGAGGATGGTGTTAACAAAGAAACCAGTGGTTGACTCCTTGGCTTAGAAGTCAATTCTACGCTAACCTCCATGTATAATTTAAAAGCAGCTTGAGGGAATACTAGCCCATGATTTCCTTTAAACTCTACCATGTGGCTAGGACCCCAGGGCCCCTGGTGACAAATGAGCTGAGTCAAGGAGCAGTAGCATTCCAGCTGCACCCTGTCTCACCTCCCACACTCCCCTTATCCTATGGACTGCAGAGGGAATCCATGGACATTAGATTCAACTCTGCACCAGCTGGAAGCACCCCTACAACGACGGTCTGGTCCATCTAAGGATATTTGGCAACTGCCAACATAGCTGAATTCTTTTTGATAAGAACTCTAGGTAGATGAGAGTATGGATATTATTTCAGGTTAATTTTGCAAGTCAATGCCACAATTAAAATATCAAGTTGTTCTCTTATTTTCTGTGAGGTTTTTTGTGGTGTGTATAAGAACTCTAGGTAGATGAGAGTATGGATATTATTTCAGGTTAATTTTGCAAGTCAATGCCACAATTAAAATATCAAGTTGTTCTCTTATTTTCTGTGAGGTTTTTTGTGGTGTGTTTTTTTTTTTTTTTTTTAACATTACTGCCTTCTAAGAAATCACCTACATTTTCATTTCAGGAGATATTATTTTTATTTTCCATAAGACCAAAATGTACATTTTTATAAATCAGTGAAGAACGTGCTTGATCTGTTCTGCTTGGTCCTCTGTAAAACTGTGCACTCTGCTTTAATACAAGAATTGTCTGTCACTGACAATGGATGACTCTACCTAACAGAACTGTTGACGCAGAAAAGTTATTTCCATTGCATCTACAAGCTTAAAGAATGTGTTTTGCAGATACAATTAATTTGAAACAAACTCTGTGTATCCTGTAGAAAAATCAGGGCACAGCAAATCCAGACGAAAAAGAATGGCACCTAAGCCTCTTCCCCTGTCGGAATCGCATGCAGAGCAGAGTGGGTCAGC
>NW_010391135.1:41003-42533 GCF_000710305.1 Buceros rhinoceros silvestris | reverse complement strand
AATCGCATGCAGAGCAGAGTAGTTCAGCAGCAGACTCTGAGTCTACTCCACACACAGAATTGCAAAGCCCATTACAAAATGCAGGGGTGTACCCTTTGCTGGATAGAATCACATTGGCTTGGATGGGTCACTGCACCTCTACTCCCTAATCTAGAGAAAACCTACTGTAAAGGATGATATAGCCAAAGACCCTGATAAAGAAGGCACTTGAAATGCATGTGAAGTTGGAGGAGAGTATCCTAGTGCCAGCTGCCCTGTTAATAATGCCAGGTGGAGAAAAGAAGGGAGGTGAGCTCTCCTGCTCTCCTAGGCAGGCACCATTCCCTCCACTGCAATTTTGGATTCTCCGATGTGCATTGCTTGACACCTGAACCTTGCTGCAGAACAAAAAGAATATGACTGATGTGCTTTCTGTAGTCTGTGCCCTGCAGGAGAGCATACGTAATGCGATTGCTTGGCCTTTAGTAGCATCATGTATTCGTATGTTTGTATTAGCTCTACAGAAAGGAGGGCAGGCAGGTGCCCGGACCCGTTTATGCTAGGGAGCATGCAGGTACAGCACAAGGAAGATGGCCCACTGTCTTGCAGAACTTCAGGGCTGTACCTCTGTATCCTGGACTGATTCATTTTTATTTTATTTTTCCTCTCTGGGAGTGGACAAAGGCCTCATATAATCGATGGCTTGATCTTCCTAAAGATTAACTTGTGTTCAGGCCTGACTAGTTTGCATGCTAGAAGCGATGCCTGATTGTTTTTGTTACTTGTGCCTTGCGTTACTGGGAGACTGGATATAGGACAGTGTTGAATCTTAACATGTGAGGATACTTGGCAGCAGGTTCAGGTGGTGACAAGGGAAATAGCAGGGTTTATTAAATACCTAATGTCTAATCAACAAACTTGCCTGTGTATGGCATTCAAGTACATGCACGGGAGCTTTGGACCACCAAGCCTGATCTCCGGTACTTGGAGAAGCATGAAAACTGTCTCGGATGTTAGTAAGAAAGAATAGGCACTATATTCTCCCTTGAGGCCCAGCCACCAGTGTGCAGCACATGCACAATGGCAGAACAATCACACAGTGTCTGTAACACTTCATGACAAACGATTATCCAAAGGTTTCCATACCAATGTGCTTGCTATTAGGTTTCCTAATTCATGCTCCCACCTACCTTGGCTTCTCCCCAGAGTATGGAGTGGGAGGACACTATCAATTATTCTGTTTGTGCTCTGTCCACAGTCTGAAACTCTGCCCGTTATTCGAGGGAAGACAGCTGGTTTTGTTGAAATGAATGACTGAAAACAAGTTAACAATACTGACACTTAAATTGACATAATTAGGCTTCAGAGTCAATACCCACAGAAACCTGTGAGATGAGCTGGTATTTATCATAGCTGTTGTTTCAGTTCTTTTGCAAAAAGGGATGTCTTACCCTTCTCCTACTTTCTGAAATGTTTTCCGTCTAATCTCGTGGTTTAATTGTTCTGTGTTTTTGACGTATAGCCCACCTAGCTTTACTTTATTCCTTCTTG
>NW_010391135.1:39434-40837 GCF_000710305.1 Buceros rhinoceros silvestris | reverse complement strand
CTTTCCCTTTGTTACATGTCGTAGCTTGTTGTGATGAGAAACTTTTGGTCCAGGCACGTAGCTCTGTACCTTCTTGCGTGAAATGTGCAATGGTGTCCATTTGTGACTTCCTTTGCTCTTGTAATGTGCACATGTAGGATTTTTGTGTTATTCTCCACGCACGTAGTGTTACTGAGTTGTAACTTTGTTTACAATGCACTAACTAGAACGATAAAATGAGTTTATCACAGAGGAAAAGGAAAAATCTTTTTAATAAACTCTATAAGCCCTTTGCTGGAAACAGCTCTGAGCAGCCTGATACTAGCAGAGGTGCTTTGAGAGTTTGTTTCCTGTGCAGCAATTGTAGAACAGTGCGAAGCCCAAGCTCCCTACCTCCACTTGTGTAATGAAGCCACTGGTGGTAGAACTTGAGATGCAGGCCAAGTTGCACATGGAAGATGCTGAAACGCTCTTAAAACAGACCTACGTAATTACAGTACTTCACATTTTCCTGGAACACTGGCTTTGTGCTATTAGTTTCCTGACAAGGAAGTCCATTTAATGTGTTTGATTTATTTTATTTTATTTTTAGCACTGCTGGAGCCAGGTTGTAGTATATCCAGAAGCAATAGAGCTTTTATAGGAATCTGTCTTTCAAGCTGGCATTTGCCCTTTTGCAAGTGAAAAAGAAGTGCTGAAGTCCTTACAATGCCTAGTGAATCCCCCAAGTGAGCCACCGAAGTAGGTAGGCCAATGGTGCAAGGCACACCATAGATCCAGGCTCTCCTCCAGGACTGTTGTTTGAAAGCAATGAAAAGAGCTTGAGTTGCAGAAGTCAGAGAAAAATTCAGTACTCTCCAAAGACGAAAGATACCAAAGGATACTTAGGTGGGGAGCTGCCCTGAAGTGAAGAGTTGGGGGGTAAAGTTTGGCTTTGCCTCTTCCTGTGCTTCCAGGTTGCTTGGATCCAAGCCCTTGTGGTTGGCTTAGGTTCTTCCAAAAAAAACTCTATAAAATTTATTTTCTCCCTTTTCTTTACAAAACAAAAAGCTAGAATAAAATCTTAGTGAGTGAGGAGGAGAAAAGCAGTAAGGGAATGATAAATATGCGGTATTCAGCTTCCCTAAGGCCACTCTGGACTGCAGTGAACCCTGTTGCCTCAGGCAGCCTGCCCAGAACTGAGGGAAGCTCAAAACTTCCTTTCAGGTTAGAGATATGCTTTCCCAGAATGCTATCTCTGAGCCTCAATGCCCAGTTCCCGTGGGCCGACTGCCACTTCCAGGCTATTTGCCATGTGTCTGACCAGCAAGTCAGTGTGCACCCTGCAGGTCTACTTCTCCACCCTAGCCTCTAATGTCCTCCTGCTCAAAACAAGGACTTTCAATCCAAAACGCCATTTATCGTAGATTAAAGAAATCATCAAG
>NW_010391135.1:38717-39345 GCF_000710305.1 Buceros rhinoceros silvestris | reverse complement strand
GTAAAGAGAGCACAGCGTGTTTATCCTGGGTTTCTTAACATGAGAAATTATTCCAACCTCTGACAAATTAGCAAAGGCAATTCATAGACTGAAGGGGCTGGCTGGCTTTCAAAGAAAATAGCGGAGAAAGAGCCTAGCAAAAAGAAAGCATTCATTACTTGCATGCTTGTGAAAACGAGGAGTATTTTAAGCCTCTGCCCTGCCAGGACTAGGTGGGTAGATCTGGTTTGCTAGTCCAAAATAATAATAATAAAAAAAAAAAATTAAATACTGCTCAAATTTGCTTCAGACCAAAAGTAGTGAGAAAAGCCTTGACACTGAGATGAAACATGGCTTTCTCCTGTCCATACTCTTTAACTGAGCTTCAGAGACTTACCTGAAGCAAATTTACAGCTTTGTATAAGCTATCTTACACAAACTTCAGGCATAAAGTTGAAGTATCCAATTTAGGAGGATGCTCTTTGGAAGCTTCTTTAATGGTAACAGTGACAGATTCATCCTGCAGTCAGCCTGTCTCCCCCTTCATTCTTGAAGCATTTGAGGTGCCTAAACTCAGCTTGCACTTCTCAGCTGAGGTAAGCTTGGGTGTAAATGATAGGCATTCCCTGTGCTGTTGTCTGGAAGGGAA
>NW_010391135.1:27509-38603 GCF_000710305.1 Buceros rhinoceros silvestris | reverse complement strand
GTTTTCTCAAATTAGCATAAAATGGATATATTTATAGCTCTGGTTTACTTTAGGTTATCTGAATGTTATGGTTGATCGAACTAGATCTTTTAGGGATGCCTGGTTCATGTGGCTCCCTGTACTAATGGCTGTTTAGGGATGTTACTGGAGAACTTGCAGAGATACTTGAATAGGAGAGTGTACACCTGCTAAATGTCTCTGTTTGGCATCTCTGTGCAATCATTAAATGAACCCAAGTGACATGTTTCCTGCTCCATTATTCTGCAGCTGAGACACAAGTTTTTTGCTCTTGGATGAAATGACTGCACAGAAAAAAACATCTGGCTGAAAGTTGAACATGAGCAAAAAGTTAGACCAAAGCAGCATCTACTCACTTAGATCTGAAAAGGCAAATGCAACCTAATCAGCTTTGCTTTTCCTGCACAATATCAAGTCACAATCAAGGTTTAGATATTTGTCCTGAAAGGTGAACCAATATGACTGTCATGTGGTCAAGGTGCAAGCCATGTCTCACCTCTTTGATTCTCAGGCAAAGCAGAGGTTTATCTTGCAAGTTTAGGGTTGGCTGCAGTATGAGATAGTTGGTTTCTGTTGATTTTTTTAATAGCCGTGGGGTGAATGGTCATTGCAAATCTCACAGGCTTCTATTCCAAGTGTAATGCTCGCTTCCTCTGCCTTTCCTTCTCTGAGTATTACCTGCATGTATACAATCAGAGAAATGCATTAGAGCTGCAAGGGGGGAAAACCAAAAACAAACAAATAAACAAACAAACAAACAAAAAAACCAAAAACCCAAAACAAATAAACTCTCCCCCAACAAACGAGCAATCCTTTTTCTCCCTTCTCATATGTACCACAGCTGATCTAGAGGAACAAACGAGGAGAAGGAAAAAATGATCCATGACAGATGTTAATTGCATCATTGCCTCATAGTGAAAGTTGCTTTGATTTTCCCAGTGGAAGGGTAGAGAACCAGCACAGAAACAGCACCACGTACTTTTCAACTAAAGCATATTTACATTTTAGATATTGAGTGCTTATGAGCTCTGCTCTGTGTGCCGTGGACCTAGAGGGTAAGCAGTTTTCTGATGCAAAAGTCAAAATACTGGCTAAAAAAAAAAAAGGTGTATCAAACTATTTTCATCGGGGTTGCTTTGAACATGCTGCATGACATATTTAAGAATGTTGAGTGCTTTTCAGTACCAAACTTCTTCACGTGCACTTTTGAATTAATTTTTAATGTCTGTGAAAGATGTGTGAATATTATTCTCAATTCATGTTCGAGGAAGAGTAGGACTGATGTGACTTGCTGAAAGCTGTGGGAGGAGTAGGTAAGCCTTCTGTTTGGACTAGTTGGACTGATCTTTTTCAAAATCTTAAATGGAGCAGAGGTGAATGTAAAGGCTATCTTTTATTGGTTGTCAAGATCACAATTTTGTCAGGCTAATTGACAGCACATAACCTACCACAGAAGCTTTACAAATGGGATCTATGCTATAGGTACCTTCTAAAGAGGGTCCTGGGAAAACTTAGCCTGTCAAAACCACCAAGTATTGGCATTTTGCTCAGTAATATCCTTGGTTTCTTTCTGTTTATGAATGAAAATAATAATTAAAAAAATACCTGTCATTAAGGAAGAATAATAACACAAACACACACACATTAAGAATTGTTAATGGGTAATACGGAAGCAGACAGCAGAGGAGACCTCTTAATTCTAAGAAAACCTGTAGTGGGACACTGCCATATGTTTAAAACATATGGACTGATGAAATAAATTCTTCTGGAGGGAGGGCACTCCAAGGTATTACACCTCGCATGGCAGCATTTGAAACTAAAATGTGAAAAAACCCATGGTGATAGCGGGACAGGACTACCTGCTCCACAGATATGTTAATGAAGAAAGTGAAGAGCTAATGGACTACTGATTAAGCACGTTTTAGACATTCACTTAACTAAAGGAAATATTATTGTGCTCCAGTTACCCAGGAGGTCAGAGATTTCACAGTTTAAAGCTGTAAGAAGAATCCCTGAGGGTTATTAAGCCGTAACTTTCAGATCTCTCAGGAATGAGCATTCAGCAATGTACCATTAGCCTGTGAAGTCACCTGCTCTACATAGCCACCCTCCCTCCAATTTTTGTTACATTCACCTGCTGAGTCTTGTCTTAAATTAGACTGTGAGCTCTTCCTGGCTTTCTCTGTATTTGCATAGAGACTAGCACAATGGGGCCCTGATGCTGAATGAGCCTTTTGGATCCCACTATAATACCAACATATGAGTAATGAATAGCTAATAATAATAATGATGTCTGCTTTGTGTACGAGCTGCTGCTTTTTTTTATCTTGTTCTCATTCTGTGAGTTACCTCACCTTCAGTGCCTTCAGCCCGCAATTTCTTTTCTTATTTTGCTTTTGTAAATCAGAGTGTCTCCAGCCTAGCAAGAAGACTTAACACTGACATACCGGAGTAGAGCACAGGGCCCTTACAGGAAGAGAACATACGACAGATAGAATAGACATTCAGGCAGGTCACTTAACAGGGTGGTACCTTGGGTCTCAACTCCACACAAGCTGCCTATACGGATGCTTCAGTAGCCTCTTTTCTGTGGATTACTGTGGTTCTTGTGACCTTTCTGGCTCTATTTCTTGCTTCACAGTTACAAAGGGAGGATACTAAGGGCAGCTTTACACAGAAGCCCGTGCTGTAAACAGGGATGGCTTCTCCAAGGGGAAATTGCCTCTACTCAAAAGAGATTTCTCTAGAAACAGATCACCCTTCCCTCAGAGGGAAAATACTGGCAAATCGCAGAAAGCAGCCTATGTAGAAGGAAAAACAATTTTCCACCAAAATCGTGTATGTCAGAATTAAAATGTTGAGGGAAAGAATGGGGTACAGTTACCAGTGAGCTGCTGTGGTCTAGTACTGCTTACAGCTCTTTCTAAGTGCCTGTTTGCCTCTAATGGCTGCCGATTCCAGCACTGTCTTAATTATTAAACCCTTTAAATTTGAGGGAGACAAATTTCTTTAGTAGATGGGTGGCTTTTTGTGGGGTGTTTTTTTTTGTTGTTTTTTTTTTGTTGTGGTTTTGGGTTGGTTTTTTTTTCAGTGTTAATGTTCATACTTATCCAGGTAGCTGCACACATTTTCCTTTTGACTTACCAATTATTTTTGGATTTCTGCATTGCCTGTTGAGTTTTTCTTCTTCCTCTTATCCGTGAGATGGTGACTCTATTGCTACTGAGCAGGTCCGGGTAATGAAGAGTAATGCTTTGCTTGAGCTTGTAATTCCCAGAGCGGGTGAAAATTAGAGCACAGTGGAGATCTTACGAGTAAGTCTTACACTGGAAAGGCCAGTTCTATAATGGACTTTCTGTAGCCTCTTTTGGTCCTCACACCCTGCCTTTTGATTCTCTTCAAGTGACTTCCCTGCTACCATAATGCTGCTTTGGAGCCAGAGAGCACCCCAGCAATCTCTTGGTTAACTGAAGTTGGAGGCGAGGGAATGCTGCTGAAAGGGTACTCCGTCCGTCATATACGCACGCAACAGCTGTCGATCGAAAGGCGATCTCAGGGAAGCAGTGTGGACTCTAGGTTTGGAGAGGTGCACCCATGAGCGTGTGCCCTGTTTTAAGGGGAAGATGATGCCTTGGAAAGACTGTAGTCTTTCAAAAGAACCAAAAGCTGCACAGTATATTGCTGTCTCCTGTTTTCAGGAGGTGTATATGGTCTATTGACTGCCTTGGTTTATATTCTGAAGATAACCATGAGTTAGTCTGCCTGTTTGTCTGAAGGGGAAACAGTGTAAGGATGGGTCTTTCCTAGTATAGTTTTTGCTGGAAGGAGACTCTGAGAGGAGCGTAGAAAGGAGAGAGATAACCCCCAGGAAAGTCAAACTATCTATTTATTTAGTTATGTGTTTTGGGTTGCGTTTTGCATTAATCGCTGCCACACACAGGAGCCCTGTAATTTATTATTGGTGATAAGTGTGGACAGTAGCTATTATTTTTGCTCCCTGTTCTAAAACATGGCAAGCAGGGACACTTAGATTTATGGAACATGCATTATTCAAATCCCAGGGCCCGATGGCTCAGCATGAACAATCCCAGCTATTTCCAGAACCTTTCAGTCTTTCCTCCTTTATTCCTTCTTGTTTTTCCCTTCCCTTACTTTTTCTTTTCTTGCTATTTTGATAGGCTGGATTAGGACAAGGGGAATTTATTTAGGGGAGCTCCAGTGAAACTCGTGGTTCCACACTAGCAACAGGACAGGTCTCATGGGGACTTCACAGGCTAATGCAGATGGGCCTAACTAATGCCCGTTATGCAGAACCCAAGGAAAAAGCAGTGTGTGTTTGGATAGATATCTAACTGTTAGAAAATGCTGATGTGGTAATGTAAAAGCTGGATGAATACTTTCCTGGGTCAGAATTGTCTTTATTTGGCTTTTAATGACTGACTTCCTCTGGAGATGATGTAAGGTTGGAGCAAAGGGCGTATGTCTACCTAGGTTATGCGCAAGACACTAAAGCTATTTCACCTCTTATTGTCAGGGGTGAACCACCTCTAGAAATGCCTGAAATCACTCTCACACCTGGACTCATCGTGTTAACAGGTGGATTTCATGCCAAGGATCTAGATACCTCCACTTATTTCTTTGTGTATGAGCTGCAGGGTACAGACTGTGGGAGCTTGGGGTGTGTTTCTCTAGCAGATATTCCCTCTAGCCAGTGTATAGATTTTGGTTATTTTCTCCCTCTAGATGGTTGTGATTGCTGCTTAATGAATAGCAAAGAATTCTTTCAGGAAGGCAAAAGAGTTAGTTTCTGGGAAACTCCTACTTAAGTGCAGTAAGAAGCAAAAGAAAAAAAAAAGAAATCTGATGTGGGGCTATTGGAAAACTAGTAAATTCTAAGGAGCCTTCAGACCGGGTGATAAAATCCTATGGTTGTAGCAAAATTGAAAATGAAATCTTTGTCACTAAGAATGCTGTATGGGGACCTGAGCAGGATGAAAGCTTGGAAAGGTAGGAGTAGACAAGGACTAAGTCTCAAAGCAGGAGAAAATTTCAGCAAAATGAAATTAGGAGTGGCTTTATCAAGTGACTGAATACCACCTGGAGAAGTCCAAATAACACCTAGTCTACACACAGTCTGCTGAAGTGTTACAAGCCTCCACGTGAGCATGTCTGTGCCATCTGGAGTATGTTTATATTGCCTGCCTTTTGTGCAGGAATGGAAATTATCTGAACTACTATAACCTTCTTTTATTTTAATGTAGGTACATCTGCTCTGGGCTTGCAGGATAAGACCACTACATTTTCACACACATAACCTTCGTATGAAATTACATACTGCCTTTTAAAAACGCTGTTGGAAATAAGTTGTCGGAAACCTCAAAACATGGGACACAGTGGAAAACCAAAGACTGAGGTTTTATTTCCCCTGCATTAGTTCACATAGATTTTATCTGGCCTCCTGTTAAATTGTAGAGCAAGGAGCCAGGGGGCCCAAGTAATATTCATGAAAATATAATATATGGATAATAATATGCTCCCTTACTCAACATGAATGTGTTTGCCTAGCCTGTTTGTGTACCTGTCGATGAGCCCTGATATTCTTGTTATTCCTATAGTAAATCACAGTGGAAGAAACCTTTATTATTTTTTTTTCTTTGTATTGAGACTGCTAGGAGACGTTCCCAGGGCTAAGTATCTCTTAAAGAAATAAGTGAGGCAGAATTGGGGGGAAAAAGATAAATACACAACAGAGTAAATGGCAATTATGAATCAAAATGGATTGGGAAAAATCAATGGGATGCCATAAACTCTGTCTCTGTGTGGGGAAATACGTGGTAAGGTCACAGACAAGCATTCCTCAAGGTTTATGCGGGCTCTATCAAAATACCAATTCTGACAGAGCCTTTAGTGAGACAGATTTCAAGTCCTGAAGACATAAGCATGTTAACTGTTTGTCAGCCTCTGAAATACCATGGTGAGGAGACACTCAAAGCCATGCTTTTGATATTTTAGGAAAGGACCAAATCCATACTAATTCAGAATTGGACCAAAAGTTAGAAGTCCAAATTGCGAGTGCTGCTGAACTTTGATATGTCATCTGGAACAGAACTTTTGGCTTGTGCCTTTCTGTAATAGGATTACTCTGAATTATCCAAACTGAAATTGAACACACATAGCAGCAGCACATGGACTGGAGAAACAGTTTATCAGGCTCAAGCAAATGTTGTTTGGAGCAGCTAATTTCTTGAATGTGCAGTAAGAGTACTGGCTCCCATTTTCAGCACTCCGGATGTTAGTTCTGAAACAGAATACTGTATCTCTTTGAAGTCCTATTTTTTGTTCCCTCCTCTAAGGAAAACCCCAAACCACTATGTTAAAAAAAAAAAAGGTATAAAAATTAGTCACAAATCAGGGTGGAATGTCGGAAAGGCAAGAACAAACAGATGATGGGAAATGAATTTCTAGGAAAATTTCTGCAGAAATTGAGTATGATACAATCCAAAGCTTTAATGAGATTGGCACATACCTGCAGAACACTTTGATTTCCACGAACTGGCATTTTTATGGAGTTTTTACAAAAAGAGGTTTTTCCAACCAGTGTTGCTTATTGTGCCTTGGTCATTATGAGTGACTCCAAGAGGCCAAGTCTGTTGTCTTCCCAGGGGAAGCACTTGAAGAGTGACATGACACAAAACTTCAGGTAAATAGATTATTAAAAACTTGCATGATAGTTTTAAGAGTCTAGAGGGGAAAGTAAGGATACTGAAATCCTTTACAATACTTTGTATATTATTTATAGTGTTAAGATAACGCCTAGAGGTGAAATACAGTTCCTGTCCCACATTTTCAAGACTTTGTTGTTTAGAATACGCAAAGTGTGTTATAACAGGCTGCTATCAAGTATCAGCAAAGTATTTTCTCTGTCTGTGAATAAAAGTGAGAATGTGAAACTGTGGATATAAGAGAGGTGGCAAGAGCAACAGACTAGCCAGAACACTCACAAACTATAAATCATCTCAAAAGCTGGAACCAAATCTTGCAGGTTGTGTTTTTATGAAAAAATGGGGAGAAAGACAAGGTGATCAAAGGCAATCATACACTAAGTGTATCAGCAATGCCAATAGCGTGTGCCAGAGGTTTTTGGCAATAGGTTTAAAGGAGAGATTAATGGAGTTATCAGGAAATGAGAATAATAATTAGTGAAGTGTATAAAGACAATTAATATCTTATTTATAATGTAGGGTTTTTTCTGAAAAGTGTCTGAAAAACACGTTTGTTAGTAGGTCTCAGTTGGTGTACGTGAGAGTTGAATTTGATCCTTCCTGATTCAGGCAGTGAGGTATGGGGAAAGACGTCCTCTTTCTGGCAGTAGCTGGGACGCCTAGAGCTGCCCATGAAGGTGTGTTGTGAGAGGCGCCTTCGTTGAAAGCACAGCCGAGATTTTCAGGAATTAATTAAATCCAGCATCTCACAAATCTAGCTGCTGAACTCCCAAGATCTGTCCCTCCCCTAGTTAGGACTTTTAGTAACTTCACTTACCCTGCTTGTTTCTGATCTTCACATGGTATACCTGCTCTCTTCATTTCTAGCTGTGAGTGTTGTTGCTAGGGAAGGTATCTTTAATTTATTCCCTACAGCCCACTTTGTCACCTTAACTCTCAAGACATTGCTAACCTAGTCGAAGAGTCCCTGTTTTCTGACTGGGTCCTTCAATAGGCTAGTGCAGTGGAGATGTTTGTACCCAGCCTGTTCTTGTGTTCTTGTCTAGAGTCCAGCAGGAAACGTGCAAGGAATTTGGGGCTCTCTTCTGAATTCTCCCACTCTTAGTAGCTATGATTTGTTTGTCTATCACTGCCTCAGTTTCTCCATTTGTGAAATGAGTATAATAATTAAGTCTGAGCTTACCTAGAGCAGGAGTTGGCATAGTGAGAGTCTTAAAGAGCTGCTGACAGATATGGAAGGAAGGGCATGTTGGACACTGAAGTAAAGAATGCTTATTAAGTTCCTCTCACATTCCTCTAGGGATTTTCTTGTTTTCATCCTAAACTGTGATTAGTAGAGTTCCCATACAGCACATCTAAATTTTTGCAAGCACTGGTGCCAAGCATCCACTATCTCAGACAAATGTTACAGCCCTTCTCGTGCTGACAACTCTTTAGAAGTTGTCAGGTAGAAGGAACGAGAAGAGCAATCTTATTTAATTATCTGCCAATTCTCGGTTTTATTTAGGGTGTTTGCTGTTTAGATAGTTATAGAAGGGCTGAAGAATGTCAGTGGGCTTTTCTAGAATGAAGATGAGAGGATCAGATGGCTCTCTAACCCTCATGAATTGTACATTAGTAACTTCAGTCTGTGTAAGAAAAGCATCCTAATGAGTAGAGGCATGCTTGCTGTATTGTCCCCACTTGGTGCCTTGACTGCGTTTTGCCACTCATCTATTCTATGCTGAAGTTCTCCCTAGAAGGCCAGTCATCATTTTGGGTCTTAGATATATTGGTTCCCTTTCAAGTTTCTGATATTGCTATTAAAAAGGAAACAATGAAACAAACACAGGAAGAAAACTGTTTCCTTTCCTTGCTTATGCTCACCTTCAGTCCAATGCCTCTCCTTGCCCCCATCATGTTTTTGCCACACATTGTGCTCAGTCCTGTCCAGGCCCTGGGGTGAGGTGATGGGTGGTGCAGGGCATTGGGTTGGTGCATGATGGCTTCTTGCTGCTGCTCCTGCTTTCTCACTTTTTTCTTCCCCTGCTCCTTCCTCCTCACTCATTCCCCACTTGCCTTGGTTCTCCACAGTTGTGTTCCTTCAGGGGTGTTCCTGCTTCATTATTGGTCCCCCCCATAGCTGCAGTGCCTCAGAGGTGTAACTCTTCTTATAAAATTTCCATTTGAGTGTCCTCCTGTGTCCCCTCCTGTGTTTCTTCATGTGTCCCCTGCAGAGGTCCCTGCCCCCTGCACTGCCATCCTCCCCTATCCCTGCCAGGACAGTGGGGCCAGGGCCCCTCTGACTGGCCATGACACAGTGGCATTGTGGGTTGGTACTGACTGGGACCAGCATGGGGCAGTCCCCAACCTCTGCCACACAGGGCACCCTGTTTCCCCTGCTACCAAAGCCCTGACAGTGTTGCCTGTGTGCTCATCAGGGGGAAGGTAAGGCATGCTCGTTAAAAGGAAAGAGGGCTATCACATACTAAATCAGGTATGGTTACTAGTCATCTTTTGCCAGTTGTGTTGAGGTGCCAAGGATTTCAAACATGCTAAGTAACATGGAGAGGACAAGTGTAGCTGCTGTGCTGTTTTGAATGAATGTGGATATGGCTGAGCTGTACAAGTCTCAGTCCAGGACATCTTCTTCAGCCGTTTTACTTTGCCCAGTCTCCTGAAGTTTATAATGTCTCATCCTTCTGTGTCATTATAAAGATCAGTATGGAAAGATTAGCTTATCTTTGGTCTGTGAAATCTAGATTGAACACTTGGGGGCCTTTGGTAGTCCAGGGTCAGAGATACGACATGACATAGGGGTCCCTCAGCTCTCCTCCTGAGAATTGCTGGAGGGGGGCTGCACGCATCTGCTTTGCAAGCCAGTTTAGGAGGGGCTAAAACAAAAAGTCAAGAAAGTTGGTGTATTTGACACTGGATGAGAAGACCTCTCCTTGAAGTTGTCCCAAGACCTGCCTGAATAACAGTGCCTGTCATGGGTAGACAGATAACGAACAAGTGCCTGATAATATCAGCAATAACATTTTATCATTGGTAGAAATATTCCATGAGAGGCCTGATAACATAGCCAGGGATCGTGTATGACTTCCTCACCTGATGCCAGCATCTCCCTTTCAAAGCAGTTTCTGTGGGCAACACACTACAGCCTGGCAAAGTGTTTTGGCCTGGTCAGCAAAGCGCAAGCTGGGTCTGGGGTCCCTGAACTGATAGGAGAAGGATGCAACCAGCAACATCTCTAGGACTCCTTTCTAGTGCCAGCTGAACTTTAAAGTGAGCTGAGAAAAAATGTTGTAGTATGTAACCGAGAGCTTGCTTTAGAGGTGACTTTGCAATGAGGAATATCTTTACCTGTTTCATCAGTGTTGTTTAAAAGAAAGGAACCTTTTTTGACAGTCTGCCCTTTTCACAGTCTGTTTGTGTTTGTCAGCCTAATTTGAGCTTTTAAAAAAAGAATTTTGCACCAGCATGAGCATCACAGTGGGAACTAGAGGAATCTGGAGATGGTTGAGTATCTTGTCAGGTAAAGATTGTTTGTGTTCATTACCAAATGGTGTGTGCACCGTTTGGGATCATTTGGTATCTCTTCCTTCTTTAGAAAGGCCTAGGACTGGGAGACCAAGGGGAGCAACATGTCAGCTCCGAGTTCCATCAGGGCAGTTCCTGAGCAGATGGTAGTGGAGGTAAAGATGAAGACGCATTAGCCAGGCTGTTATTCAGAAAGCGAGTAAGAGGCATTAAAGAAGCCCTGTTGATAGATGAAGCAGCTACCTGAAAGCGTAGAGGGACACTGTCCAAAATCTAAATAATCTCTCTTACACCTGTGGCCAGTATACATTTAAGATTTGCTAGTACTCTTCTTTCAACTCTATTATCCCTGTTCTGTACAGTGTACTCCTTTTAGGGACAGCTCCTCTGTAATTTAAACCCCTGGGAAACAGAGCCTGTGCTTGCCCCTCAGAAATCTCTTAATTTTAGTTGCTGCTTCCCCCGAGTAAATGTGGTCTGGAACACACCAGCATGCACGCAATGTTGTGTGCTACAGCTGGCAAATCCGGAGACCCCTTTGAGCTAGAAGTGTATGGAGTTTAATTTTTTTTTTCTTTTATCACTATGCCTTCCAATATCACTGTGAAAAATGCCTCAGCAGTCTGCACTGAGTATTTCACCTGATCCCATCCCATCACAGCAGCTGGGGTGAGAGCTGCTGTGTTTTTGACACAAAATACAAATTATCATTTTTCTTCTATCCAAGCTCTCTTCTGTGAGTTGATCTTTATGACCATTCCTATCCAGCAATATTGTTGCTGAAGATCGGGCATTAGAAACGTGTAGGGGAAGAATTTCACCATTTCTGTAA
>NW_010391135.1:26161-27418 GCF_000710305.1 Buceros rhinoceros silvestris | reverse complement strand
CCTGCTGACCATTACTGCTATTGAAATAACACACATTTTGATCTCTGGCATATTTGTTTCCCTCACCATTCAGTCAGGGCTCAAAGGTGACAGAAAAAGCAGATTGTCCTTTAGCTTAATAGGTTGCCCTGCTGTTTTCTGATGCAGAGATCCTTGGCGTAATTTATTGCTGGAATGGATTGCTTCCAAGTAAGGATAATCCTCCTCATGCTGTTTCTTCACTTGGTTACCTTCCTGTTCTTTTCACTGGCAAGATCAGCCTCTGCAGTTCTGGTTTATTCTTGCCAGAACACTCTTATTCATTTGCTGTGTTTATTGTAGTTATGGTCCTAAAACCACTATCTTCAGCAGCTTAAAACTTTCCAAGACAATTGCTTCAGAAGCTTGAACTTTTTGCTCGTGTTTTCAACCCAGAAGTGAGTTCCAGAAGAAGAATCTGCTTGGCTGTGTTGGTAGCAAGGATTTTAAAGTCATGCCTTTTTTTCTGGCTAAACATGTTGAAAGTAATTACTTTGTGCTAGATTGACTCCTGCTTGTGCAAGGCGAGGAAGCACCAGGAATTTGTTATCATGAAATGCCTACAGGAAAGCTGCATACAATGCAAAGGCATCTCTTACAGCTGCTCTTTAATAAAATGAGGTGTTTAATCTGGCTTAATGAATCTCCTTGGCCCTTGAGGCTGGACCTTGGCTTTCACCAGGATGCTTGTGTCAGTAAAGAGTAAGCACCACTTACAAAATAAATGATTGGGTTTTACCTTCAAAACATCAAGTCCTCTCAGATCTGAATTGGCTTTGGCACTCTTTACTCTCTCTGTCCCACTGCTGCAGTCCTCTGCATTCATGTGACTGCAGAAAAAAAAAGAATCTAGAGATGAGAAAGGTGGGACTCTGATTTCAGTATGATTGATCACGCAGCCCAGCTCAGTCTAATTTTGTTCCTTATTTCCTGTAAAGGCAACAGGAATAGTATGTGATTGTTTCTTCCCTTCTCCAGTTCGTGGGGATTCACATCCATTCTTCTTTTCAATCTTTTCTTCTCTTTTTTTTTTTTTTTTTGATGGGGAGGGCAAGGGAGTTTTTACAACATTCATATTCAAGCAAACCTGCAGAAGTCAAATGCTACTTCTCCATACAACCTTTTTTTCAGGTTCACAATGTAACAAGCAATGATTCTCACCAGCAGTCTGTAACTCAGTGTTGTAGCACTGGTAAAGAGCACTGTAACTTAATTTTAAACTCTGTGCAAATTTAATTA
>NW_010391135.1:5611-26041 GCF_000710305.1 Buceros rhinoceros silvestris | reverse complement strand
CAGGAATTCGTTTATGCCAGTAATTTTCAACTTGAAGCTTTTCTAAATAGAGGCTAAAAAGGGAGCGTGATAATGCATTTAAGACTGAGACAACTTGCTATCTAACCTCAAGAAATGTTCATGTTCAAACACCACATGTGCATGGAGCGTCATGCTCTACCAGACCTTCGCCTCCCTCTGCAAGGGGCCTGAGATAAGGTTGCTTTGTGAACCTCAGAAGAATGAATTTCTCAGCTCCTGCATGATTAACATCTTGGTTGGAAAGTTGCATCAACAAAGCTATTTGGTGCTAGACTAATTACTGCATATCAACAAGGGGGTAGACGTTTTTGCATTCTCAGCCTCCGTTAATGTTCTGCTGGGCAGCAGCTGCGTTAGTGTGACGGTTGGCTTCCTGCTTTAAAATTGGTGAAGGGTGTTCTGCCTCAGACCTGCGCACTGGTTGTTGAAGGGCCGATTGAAATTTGAAGTTGTGCTCTTCCTGCCTGGCCTTTTGACAGAATGGTTTTAAAATTTGGACATTGCCCTGTCACCAAGGGACAGCACCAGGCTGCAACAGGTCCTGGCTAAGAAAACCCTGAGAAATGGAAAGTTGACTACTCACCTGTAGTGCAAAACAACCTCATTGATACATAGGAGACTTCAGTCTCTGTGACTTTCAACGTCTTCCACAGCATCAAACTGATATTTCAAAGAGATTAAGAACTGAAAGGAACATAGGATATCCATTTAAAGCCAAGACTTCAGATTTAATGAAGGCTGTATCAGAATGAGATATGATTCCGATATCAAATTACATTTGTTTAGCCCAACACAGCTTAATAAATCACAGCAACATTTAATAAATATTTATCTTCTTTTAATCACCAGTTAGTGCTTTTTCTGGTCTCCCCATTCCCTTAATGGCTCACTCCTGTATTTATTAAATGTGATTTCCATTTCTCAAATAATCAATACTTTACTGAACTTTTGTAGATTTAATTAAGATTAAGGTTTAATCTTTAATTTCAATATATAAATTACTCCATTTTTGCTATTAAGTCATTATTTGGTAATCTTATTTGGCGTGAAATCTTGACTGGAAGTGTGGCAAGCACAACAGTAGTTACAGTACAAATGTTAATGAACTTCAGGGGAATCTTGGAATCAGAGGAGGAACATGGCTGCAATTACATCTCTTTAGCTGATGTGGGTATGTAATTAGTAATGTGAAATGAACAATAAGGAAGGTAGGTTCTGCGTGGCTGACAGCTTTTTGTTTGCATGGGTATCTGCCTGGTGCAGCAGTAGGAGTCAGGGTGAGGTCAGTTGGAAAACAGCAGCCTGTGGAAGTGATAAGGCTTGTAAATGATGCGTCAGCTACTGTGTGGCACGTCAGAGAGCTGTGAGTAGGTGTGAGTCTTGCAGATGCCACGTGCACATCCCTGCTAGAGTCACATCAGACCCATGGAGTCAGCCTTGGCCAGTAATCAGAGCAGAGACCCCAAGGCTGGCCAAGGTGCTGCCAGTGGGAATGACTCTTGACAAGACCTTGACTCCCACCAAAATCTACTCAAAGCTGATGCTGTGCAGCTGTTCCATACAGTTTTCTCCATCATTATCTGCTCCCTAACTTAAAATAATAATCTGTAAAGCTCTGCAGGTAGTTGTCAAATTCTAATTTATATTTCAGAGCACATGCATTCTGTGGTCCTCTGCTTGCCTCAGGCATACTATGGATCTCATCTGACTGTCCTTTCCATGAAAAAAAAAAAAAGAGTAAACTAACAACAAAATCAGAGGAAAGCAAAATGGTGTGTGGGTATCTTCTCACAACTTGGGCATGCACCTGGATCTTGGGGAAAACTCTCAGGTTCTGCAGTGCAGGTTAAGCTTATGTCCTCAAAAGAGGCCCTAGCAGGTAGTTCAAGTCAGACTTGTTTGAGTCGGGCCAGGAACTCATACTGTTTCATGATTTTGGCATTGTTGGGTTTCTTGATATTGGTCAAATTGTAAATGACTTTTTTACTTTCTTTTTCTCTGTGTGAGAAGGTTTGCATTAAGCCCCCTACATATGATGTACAGAAAACTTAATTCAGTTTACTTATAGAACCGAGGGTATAATCACTAAAAAACCCATAAGGATGCATGTAATATTTACAAGGTTGATGTGCTGGTCATTGAATATTCCAGGCTTGCCTGACATCTATGACTCCAGAACATCACATCTGCTGTGGTCCTCTTTAGCAACCTACTGCCTGGAATGGTCAAAATGCCCCCTTTTCCAACCCTACACCTAATATAACTAACCCCAGAGGAACAAAGACCTTCCTGATTCCAACAGGGGTGTCACTCTTGCATAAAATTGTAGACTGATTCAGAATTTTTGCTTGACTATTGGACAAACCTTTAATCCTTGTAAAATCACCTAGCCCTTAAATGCTACTCAGCTAGTTTTTAAATGGGCTCTAACTTCTTCAGCCTTTGCTTGACATGTCTTCTGGATGTTCCCTTCTCTAGCCACATAGATGTCCCAAGGTAAAATGCATTCTCAGGAGCTTTATACTTCTTTCCATAGATTTTGTCAGTACACCTTTTATATCGCATCTGGGAAACAGTCAATGCTTTTAATCAGTGAAGGGCTGTCTTCTCTGTCTGGTTCTATCAGTGTGACTAGTGCAACAAAACTCTTCACTTAAGCTTACTTTGATTGTTGCTTCCTTTTGGGGGGCCATTTTCTTTCCACCAATGTCACAAACACTGGCACAAACACTGTTGGAAGTGGAGGAGGTTATCTGAGGAGCTTTTTATTTTCCTCTTGATTAGGTGGTGACAGCCCCTGTTGGCACAATACAGAGATATCCTTCAGGTTGGAAACAAGGGTTGAGAAGAGCAGACTGGGGCACAGGGAGGAATCCTTGGTGTTGCTACACAAGCTGTATCTGATTAATAGCATCCCAAGCTTCCTATTCTGTTGGCTCTTCCACCAGAAGGCAACAGTACACCTACTGACATGAGAAAGGACCAGGATTTGTTTCCTCTAGCTCCTCTCAGTCTTCCAGTTTCCTGCCCATCACAGGTTTTAAAAATGTATGTGACGAAATTGTTTGCAGTGACAGGAGCTAGACTTGATCTAGAGGTCCTTTAAAGACCAAAACTGCTGTAGACTAAGACATTGCTTTCTAGTGTAGTCAGAACACTGCCATCAGTAGGAAAAAAAAATGTATAGCTGTATCAAATTCAACAGATTAGGTGCATTAACTCAAGACACAGGGTAATGTTCATCTGGAATATCCAAAAGTTCTTTCCAGACTGCTTACTACTGTCTCCTGCCTCTCTCTGCCTTGAGACTCCTCAGTGGCATCTTGCAGAGAGTAGGGAGTTTGAAAGGCCATTGAGTTCTCTTGCAAATGGCAAACTTTAGTCCTGGTGTGATAGTGTCTGGCTCAATCAGCCTCTCTAGAACCATTTGGGACTGTTGCATTGTGAAGCCCTGCCATGTGAGGAATGATCTGTTGGTTGAGGCATGTTTGCTGTGTAGCAGGCTGGACATTTAGAAGTATCAAATCTACAAAACCCACATTAAAGTCCTTTATTAATGCCACCTACCTCGTTTGTTTGAAAAAGACACTCTGGCAAGCTTAGCAGCCTGATCTAACAATAGCATGAGTACAGGACGCTATTGTGGACAAGGAATACCGTCACTCTTGCCTCACGATGACACCAAGATGCCATTTGACTTTGGGTGAGTCTGCTGTAACCTATTAGCAAGAGCTCTGACTTACTTTTCTGTATATTCTTGCACCATAGAAATTGTGAGTCCTTGCAGTCACAAGGATGCTAGCAATACAATATAGCAAAGATGAATGTTCCTTTCATTAACATCTCCCCAAATTATTAGTACTCATTTCTTTGAAAATAGGGGGCCAGGAGGTTGACATCTGTCCTCTGTCGTCAGAGTATGCTTTGTGATCTTGGGAAATTTTGCTGTAGATCCTGTAGACCAAACAGTTCAAAGAAAATCAAAAAGGTTAAAGAGGAGGAGGTGGCTGCCAAAATGGGGGGAAACATTAAAAGCAGTTAATGTACAGAAAGAGTAGTTCATCAACAACAGAGCAGGTGAAGTCCCGGCTGGCCAGCCAGCTGTCTGCATCTATCACTGTTCAGCAGACAGATATTTTGTTGTGCATATCCTACAGCTACCCAGCACTATGGCGAGGATGCTTGGAGAGGAGAGACAGAGCACAGCAGACACTTGAAGGGAATTTTCGGTAGGCGTAGGAAGAAACCTCACACCTTCTGGTAACACTGAAAATGAGGTAGGAACATCAGGGTCTGGGACTAGAAAGAGTCTTCCACCCTGTTAGGCTACTCAGAGGGGAAAGGAGGCAAGCTGACGTACTGCATAAGCATTGTCCTTCCCTATCCCACCCCTCTGCCAGGTCAAGGATGAATAGTCTTGCCTTCTACATCTTGTGAGAATGATTGTCACTATGCTATGCCAGCTGCTTGGCTGACAGCCTCTTCTAATTTACATGTAATGTATGTCAAAGCCATAATGTCATTTCATTGCGTAGATCTTGCCAGAGAGCGCATTTAAAAGCTTGCTATGCAGTTTTTGGCTCTTACTCCATGACGTTAGTTGCCCCACTAGCTGCTTTGGCATTGAGTTTCCAAAATCAAGACTAGGTACCAATTACTTTAATGAAGCTGCAGATTCTACAAAGGACTCCCCCTCACAAACTTTGCCCCTGGCTACTGTTGCCCTGGGAGGAAGCACGGGTGGTGCTGACAGACTTTTTTTCTTTTTTGCAATGGAGCATGCAGGAACATTTGAGGAAGGAGAGGGACTTCGCAGTTGCCTGTAGCTCAGAAGAAAAAGGCATATCAGCACAATTGTCTTGGGTGCCTTTGGCTGACAGATAACTGTGTAAGCTGTGCCTCGTGAAGGCAGAACAGTTCAAAATACACCAGATCCAGAGGTATCACTTTCCTGGATGCGCTGCTATTGTTCTGCTTTCTTCTTGTTATTAATGTTACAGCCTCATCAGGAAATCTGGGTGAGAGAGAGGGCCACAGTTAGGAAATGTTTGGGTTGGGCATGCTATTAGAAGGGTTTGCAGCCAAGCCTGTGGCAGCCTGGAGGAAACTTGGTGTGGAATAGCCAGGTTTTTGTTGTGCTAAGATGCTAGCAGAGGCAAAGCCCTCCACATACATAGGCACAAGGGCTTAAAAATAGGCTTTTGCTGTATTTTGTACCTCCTTCAGTTCCCAAAACTATGAGTCTTGCCCCCTTAAGCTGAAGGGGAAATTGCTCAGCTTGGAGGAGGTACCTCAGCCTGTGTGCTCTTCCCTAGGTTCAATGACTAGAATGCAGCATATACCTTCAGCATTACAGAAAATTCACCTCAGCCATCAGGGTCCTCAGATCTGTGAGGACTGTTGGATAGTAACAGATCCATGCTTTCTAGGCATGATTACCATGTCAAATACAAAGGGGTGCAGTCTCGTTTCCATTGCAAAATCTGGGCCTGGGAAATTCCTTTTTGTTCAGCTCTTTCAGTTTGTTTTGTGTAACATCTGGCACAAGAGGACCCTGGCCCGTAATCACAGAGCTTGTGTGCTGCTGCAACCCATCTGTTGAGATGATGATGGCAATGTGTGAACTGAAGTTGGTGGAGTTGTTTCCACGCTAGTAAGATGCAAGCCAACATGAGGACAGGGATCAAAGTCAAGCTGTGACTGTGGTCTGTTTCACTTCCTCTGCTTGTGCCTCAGTTTCTCTGTGAACTTACTGATAACATACTTCCGTTCTGTTACACTGTATATTTGAGATTGGTATATTGTCTGCCAAGGTAGTTGTAATCCCCAGATGTTGTGGGAGTGGAAAGGATTACCATCATTATTTCTGACAGGCAGCTATAATTCATCTTTGCTTACCAGACCCCTATGGTAGTTTTACTGTGAAGTGAGTAAAGGTTATTTTGGCCTGGGTATCATGTGAGCTTGTTTGTTGTTGACCCTGGCAATAAATTGACCCTAGTCAGTGTTGTCTGAGCTGTGCGAACAAAGAAAATTTTATGATTCTTAGTTTAATCTGTTGTCTATTTCACACTATTTGTATTCTCTCAAAGTCTGAAAACACTTCTTCACCATTTGATCTGGACTTTTCGCATTTGATGAATGCTGATTATTTCCTTTTCTACTTTCCTGAGGTTTTTTTTTCTGTTTTTTGTATAAAGTACAAAACGATGGCTTAATTAAGTCAGTCTGTTTCTTGAAAGTAAACCTTTTTTCTAGTTATTTTAAGCTCCCTCCACTGGAGGCTTCTGCAACAGCATTGGAGAATGAGGCAACCTGGGACAAATACAATTTGACTTGGTTTTATGCTCTGTGTTCCTTTAAGAAGAATGCAAAGGAGAGGCAGTGTTGATCTTTTGTCCAAGTCCAGCAGCTTCTGTGAGGGGATCTTAAAGCATTTGACATACACTAAGGGCTTAGCCCTCATTGCAGACCTTTGGGAAGCAAGAGGAGTGCTTTCAGAGCAAAATATACAGATCCAGTTAAGAACCAACCTTAAGGGATGTACTGAGGAATGGGATGGTAGGAGGAGGCAGGATGCAGGATCATTGTGAGAGCTGCAGAGGAGAAGGTTCTCACATCATTTTGAATGGACAGCAAATATAGTATTAAAAGGGAAGATGATATTGTCCAAACAGAGAAAGCTAGGAAACTAATCAAATGAAAGGCTCACAGGATTGTCTGAAATACAATACAGAGTGAAAACTCTGCAAGTATTCTTCCCACCGCTTTTCCTTGCAAGTGTCACCACATGTCTTCTATCCTATGCCTTCTGCTCAGAATGACTTTTCTAAATCCTGTTGTATGCTCCCCACAATGCTTGGAGCATTGCCTGCAGTAGCATTACTGCATGCCGTCCTGGTCCTCCTCACCTGTGCACAATGCTGGTGAACTCCCCCTTATCAGGAGACCCTGTGCATACACTCACTTTGCAAAGGTGTGGATGAGAGTGCAGAGAGAAAGCTGTTTGGCATGGTCATTTTTCTTCAATTTCGCATACAGCTTTTTAATAGCTGTGTAATAAACCAGTATTGATGAAAGAGGTCATTTACTATCAACTTATTTGGTTTTCTGCAATGAGCTAATGTTTAATTAATGTGCAATAACTTTTGCAACGGAATGTATCCCTTTAGATTTACTGCAGGGGACAGTTTGAACATCAACTTAAGTGGCCAATGACTGCAAATGTATTTATTAAGGTTTAAACATGTGTAAATGAGTTTGTGTCTATTTGCAGAGCTGTTAAACTACAGTAAATATGTTCTTTGTCAATTGGTGGTTAATTAACATCCATTAGTTCTCCACTAAGAGCACAGTTTGGTGTCTGAATTTCCTTGCTTAGTACTAACTTTGAATTAGGGATGTACTTTTCCCTCTTTCTGCACGAAAGAGTTTTCAAAATCCAATTCCTCTGTACGGTTGGAGTGCTAGGAGCAAGAAGATGTGCCAGTTCTTGGAATTTACCTTGCAAGGCAGGAGATTCACAAACGGACAAGTGGAATTTTATTGCTCAGCCTTACAGCTTCTATTAATGAACTGAGCAGCTTTCTTCCTTGCACATCTCTGCCTCTCAGACCTTTGTAGCCAGTGCAAGTTTTGGAGTTGGCAGAGGTGTTTAAGTCCTTTATCTCTCTATGAGGGTTGTAGGAGACATTAATGCAAAAGCTGCTAACACCTGCATGGAGGATACACACTGGGCAGATCGTGGAGGTCCTGTTTTACCCCAAAGAAAGTTTTTAAGGTTGATATTTCAGCGTGAAAGCTTTTGAAGTGATGGGGGGTTAGGTACAGGGAGTATCCCCTCTCAGCTGGCCGCTATGTCAGCAAACAACCACAAGGTGACACTGTCCCAGTACATTATTTATGTTTTGACAGAAGAACATACATTAATACATTTCGCATAAAAGATGGTTCTACACATCAGCATCCATTCCCTGTTTCTTAACAGAGATCTAGAGCTGAGCCTGGCATCATGTGCTTGTTAAATCTAGAAATTAAGGAGATTTTCAGATTCCCTCTAATACATGTAAGCACTGCCTTTTTGCAGAGTGTATAGCCTGAAAGAGTAAGAATCCTCCCCTACTTACAAAGTTGTCTGAGAACTTTGTCCTATAACTGAAAAATACCAGACCAGTTTCCATTCCTGTTCCAAGTCATTAGAGAAGTTCTTTCTCTTCCATTCCTTTGCAGCTATCAGTGTTTGAGGTGAAAGAGTGCATTGCTTACAGGTAAAGCTGGGTTGAATCCTGCTTCCTGCTTTAGTTGTGCAAATATGCAAGTAGGAAAAGCTTGTAATTACAATCTGGGCTTTTACCGAGAAAACTCCAGTATCCTTATGTGCTAAGTAAAAGAAAAAAAAAAATTATTTTTTTTTAATGCAAGAATGCTTTGATTGTTTGCAGGAATTGTTTTTGGATGGCAACATTGAGTGAGGTTAAGCTGTGCTATGTGTATAACTTGGGTGTTGAGTTATTAAGTACTGGTGTAGATCTGACATACATGTAAATGGCCAATATAATAAGCATTTGGGAATGAGGTAATGAGGTAATATATAAGGTTTTACAATCAGACACAATATTGGAAGCATCGGTGGGGGGGATCTGTAAAGTGCACTAAATACGGTTAAAAGGCATGTTCATAAGGATTGACTTTGGACCTGATTTTCCCCAGGCTGATATCTGTTTACATCTGGAAATCTTGTTTTACCAAGTCAGGTTTAAAGAGTTAACTACATTGTATGTGTGATCGTGAATAATAGGCTGAACCTGATGCTATTCAGTTGTCTCATGCTCTGTGCCTGCAAACATCTACTTTGGTTTTAGTAACAGTAGCTAAATTGGTAGCAATGTTAACTGCTTCCCCTTGATTTCTCCCTCATGAACCTGCAGTCTCCCTGCGGTTTGTTGCTCAGAAATTATTAAAGGAACAGTCAGAGAAAACAACACAGCTCAGTCTTGTTTGATTAGCCAATAAAGTCTGTCCTTCAGTACCCAGTACTGAAGTACACAGTACCCAGTGGTTGGGACCATCAAGAGAAATTGCCCCAGTGTTTATGAAAGAGGAGGGCAAGTAACGCATCAAAACATTCAGGCCAGTTCTGGAAATGCAGTAAATGGGCTTTCCTAGAAAAGCTCCAGCTTGTTCAGGCTCCCTCTGGTCCCACGCACGTTTCCCATCTCCCTGGAGAGGAAGCTCTTTATGGTACCTCACATGGTAGCACAGGGGTGTCCCGTGCTATTACGGTATTAAAACTGTGCAACCTACAGAGAAAGGTTCCTATGAGTAAGCATCTGGGTGCATAACCCATTGCAAACTTCTGTCAAGTTACATTAGCAGCTCTGGTTTGGGGTGAGATGTCTGTAAGCAGCAGTCATGACTTGTCCTACTCTTCCCCACCAACTTTAGGCAGGCAGGTCCTTGAAAGAATGAATCATTAAGTGGCAAACTTAAGGACATGATGACCACAAGTTGTGGTCATAAACCCAAGGCAGCAGCAGCAGAAACTTGCTTCCTGGACAGAGCCTTGATCTGCAAGAACTCATCCCAAAAAAGCCAGATCTACTGTAGGGTGCTTTACTGACTCATAGGAGGAGAGCAGGGCCGGCTTCTAAAGCAGGAAATTGTCCATTTGGGCTGTTGAATTTTATATTTACTTCTTTGCTAAATTGTCCAGCTCTCCTTGCTGTAGTCAGTGCTTCCCATTCATGAGCTCAGTAGAGGCAGTAAGGAATAGTTTGATGATGGTTTTTCTGCAGAACAGCAGTACAGACAGGCCCAGCCTTGAGGGAGGATGGGGGCAGCGGTACCTAACCAATGGAGTTATCAGGTTCAGTGAGGAAGCCTGAACTACAGCTCCCAGGAGGCATTTGCTTCCCAGAGGCAGATGCAGGCTATTGCTAAGAGACACAAACCAAAATGCACTAAATTCAGAATACCAAAATGTTTTGTTCCACTGAAAACACCAAAATTTTCTAATCAACCTTGGCACTTTTTTAAAGCACTCTTCATTTTAGAAAACTTAAAAGTATTTCATTTCTTTACTCTAATTTAGGATGAAAACTGGTGATGAAGTTGTTGGAATTTTCCACAAGGAAAAAACTCTGATATGTAGTTTGTTGTTTTTTTATTTTTTTTTTCCTCTGAGCTCAGCTTTAAAAATTGAGGTAGCTGCACTTATTTCTGTGAAGTGCTTTGATATCCATGGATGAAAAGAACTATAGAAGTGCTAATTATTGTCATACTGGTTTTAATTATTCTGTCATACTGACGGAGTGACTGCCAGTTTTGAGCCAGCAGTGTTCTTTTACAAGGTGTTGTCCAATCCACAGTTTTCATAGAAACAGTCAGATACTTCTTTTTAATTGTTTTAAAAGAAACAAAACAAAAAGAAAATCCTCTATGCTCAGCAACTGCTACAGTTCTCTGATGGAAGTTCAAATCTGCCTGCGTTTGTACAGGATGTTGGTATCAAGATGGTAATGAAGAGAGGAGATGGAAAGATCCAGATCCATTTGCTAGATATTAGGAGAAAACAGTGAGAACTGCTAGCAAGGGTGAGATACTCTGAAATTTGCTGTGCACAATAATATAAAATAAAAAGTGCGGTCGCCAAAAATTTGGGAAAGGTGTGGTTTTCACCTGTTCTGTTACTGCTTTTCTTGTTATTTATTTCCAATACTTTCTATTCTTTCTTTGGAAAGGTCTAAATGAAATACTGTATTTCCAGTCACCTCAAACTGACTCAGCTGGACTGTTTAACTCAACTAGTTTGCAGATAAACTTTGTTGAACCTGGCAGTATCACAAGCTCTCATGGGAGCTGTAGTTTTAAGACCTACGTGCTCTCCTCTCAGCCATTCTGCCTGGCTGTGCTACACCCTGCATCGGGCATCACAACCTCATGCAAGGTGAGTGCTATGTCGGTAGAATCCCATGGCTACGCTAGAGGTATGTGTTTATCCCTGCAAAACTATCCAGCAAACATTTCCGTGGTTTACCAAAGGTACTCCAGCAAAGACAGAGTACCTGGTGAGTCACAGACAGAACAGCATCAGTACTGGCTGAAGCTTAACACTTATCCTATGGAGGATTTAGCACTAGACAAACAATATACACAAGCCTATCTAGGGTGTTCTGTTCTCATGGTAGAAGTATCAGTGTCACGATTTTATTGAAGGAAAGGAACCATGCAGGACCAGAAGTGACTGACTGATAGTGACCTGAGCTACAACCCAAGTATGAACCAGGACATCTATAGAAATGAGCTAAAGATACTTATATTACACTGCCATCCCCCATAGGACAAGAGGTTGGCATGTAGAAAGGACATCGGTGGACATTAGTGGGTAACTCGGCTCCAGAGGTGCCGCATTTTGATGCAGGCTCTTTCTGTCTGTGCAATCTATGGGATTAAGATGGAGTCTGCAGATTCCTTCATAATTCCATTATGCTTTCTAGAGAAAAAGCACTTGCAGAGGATGCAGCCGGCATTGGTGGGTCACTCCCTCCCTTACAGCTGTGTCCCTATGTCAGCAAACAGGTATCTAGGGCAAGCAGTAACTTCAAGAACAACTGGGCAGTTGGTCTCCTTAAAAAAAGTGATTCTCAGTGATTCTCATTTTGGAGGAAAGTCTCTATCCCCTGGTCTGGCAAACGATGTGTCAGATTGTTAAAATATGGAGGTGATTTGCTTTTTTCTCATTTGTACTCTTTGCTCACTTTCTGTTTATTTCCAGTCTAGTTTCTTAAAGCCAACATGATGCAGCAAATGGAAACCTAAGCAAAGTCTTAAACATCCAAGTCCTTCCTCACAAGTATTCTTTGTTTAAGTTTAAAAATAAATAAATAAATGTAAAAGCCTTTGATACAGAAAACAGTAATATTGCATTGGGGTTTATTAAAGTGAAGCAGAAAGATTTGCCCTCTCACTGCAGTTACTACTCAGTTGTTGCCTAAGGATTAGGAGGCTTTTTAAACAGATAATATACAGTTATTTCTTCTATCCTGGAGAGAGCGTGGTGGTTCTTCATGTGAGTCCGCTGTAAAGCAAAGGAAACACACATGGTGAATGTGTCACTAGGGCCTCAAGAGCCTCTTTTAGACTCTGTGATGGTGGTTTGATGCTTGAGAACTAAATCTCTGGCCTGGTGATATCCAGGTGATTGTCCTGCCTGAGCAAGGAAGAGGGAATAAGAAAGAATATACTTTTTTCTTCAATGACTTGCACAGAGAAACAGCACAAGGGAAATGAAGAATACATGGGGACCAGCCCTTACTCTGAAGGGGCAGTGGAGTATATTTAAAGTGTTATTTTTCAGCAGAGGCAGGAAATTTTCTTTTGGAATTAATGCTGAGAACCTAATTTTGAGTCCTGTAAAAGCAGCTTGCAGACTTGGGAAAATCATAACAAATTCTTTCATTTAGGAAAGGATAATCAGGCTGGATTCACAAAGGTACTGGAACAGGTAGCATTTTGTTTCCTACTCTGTGGTCAGGAGTCATGAACCAAAGCAAGACTATTTCAGGATGAGCCTCAATTTATCTGTGAATTGACATGCAGCAGTTGAAATTCTTCCAGCCTGCTGGCAGGCCTCCACCTCCTTGTGTCCCGGATCAGGTCCGTGCTATAGACTTTTGATACTCTGATCGTAGACATAAGTAAACATGATAGTGAATGTGATGCTACAATAGCCAAAGTGCAGCTCTCTTGCCCTGTAATCTTTTTGCCAAGAGTGTTTATTGGGGGAATGAAGAGAGGAAGTACTTGCAGCCGAATCAGCAGTATGTCAACTTCAGATGGGTTTGCCAACATAGCTAAATCTTTAGGTCTTTCTCATGGGACTTTAAGGTGAAGCCATCTTTGGCAGCATGTATTAACAGCCTGATGAAAACAAGGCAGTATGGTTTTAACATACGTTAAGTGTAATAGCAAGAAGTAGCCTAAGGTTTAAGTGGTTCTTTTAATACATCATGGAAACATGCTGCCTTCTTTGTGCTAAGCTGTTAATACAGTTAAATAGCTAGTTAACGTGTGCTTTGCGCTTCCTAAATCCCACTATGGACAGGACAAATAAGAGTCATTTTCTTAAAAAAAATGCATACCAAATTAAATCCTAAGTGCAGCTCCTGATTGGAGTTTTCCTTTCTTTTGACAAATATAAGTCTTACTGTGGGCTTCCTCTATTTCCTTTTGAGAAGGTCTGATGAAGGAATAAGAATATTTTTTTTTTTATTTCTCATTGCTTATTTCAAGTGTTGTTAAGAAATAATCATAAAGCATTAATCATTTCTCTGTCTGGACTAAGACAAAAGGAGGGAATCTACTAGTAAAACTGAATGCTTTGGGGGGGGTGGTTTCTGAAACATTTCCTATCCTTAAACTTTATTTCCCTTTACCTTAATTTTCTATTTTGACTTAGTATTAATGTGACTTTGTTGTTGTGGTTGTCAGATGAGTCACCAAAACAGCTTTGCATCTTTCCAGGAGGATGCTAGACTTTGGCAATCTCTTCCATGCTGGAAAAATAGTGGAGGAAGATGAGAACTATAACCTGCTGGAGAAAATTGTCCTGAACTGCTGGATTCGGAGAATCAGACAAAGTTCAGCAGCTTGCAAATCAGTTTTGGATTTCCCATTACAGCTTCATTAGCTCAATAATCATATTTCAATCACCAAATATCTCTCTCTGAATACTCAACCCTATCCATTTCCCATACAGCTATCCAAACACTTGGCAGCTTTACGGAAAAATATTACAGGAACTAGAAACAACGGGCTCTGGCTTCGCATCGAAAGAGCTCTTGAGTGCGGAGTTAAGGGTCATCTGTCCAATACTGGTGACATCTGAATCTTTCTGTTAAGGTTTGAACACATCTAGTAAACTAGAAGTACATTGCACGTTCCCCAGTCATCAAGACATTGACTCTATTCTAACCAAGGTGCTCAAACAGTGTGTTTTAAGATTGGCTCCTGGGAGTGAGGAAATCTTTAGAAAACTTGAGAATCATACTGGAAGTTATAAGGAAGTCTTGATCTCCAGATGAAACAAGTTTTTTCTGTCTTTTAGCTCTGAGCTGACTTGTTTTGCCTTCTTGTTGTAAGCATCGTTCTCTGACAAAAAGACCACAGAGCTTAAAACTTGTTTTTCATATTCAGTCATTCCAGTACATTGGAATATCATGTATGCCCCTCTCACCTCGGTTGCTCACACATGCACACAGAGCATAATGGTGTCGTATGCCTATTTCCACAAAGCTCTGTACGCTGTCCCTCCTTCACCACAGTTTCTTTCCTTAAGGACTTGCAGTGCTTGGTGCATCACCTGCAGCTCTGTTGTGCTGTGTAAGAGGAGTAGGGTGAGTTCACCTTGTGAGAAACCTATATCAGTTGTGCATTTCTCTGTGCCCGCAAGAGAACACTAACTTTTCGATCCAAAGATTTAAGCCATAACATGTTTTTGCTTTCCTGTGTATGAACACAACTTCTGCTTCACAGAATTTTCTCATTGCAAAGCTTTGAGAGGCTGTAACCACATTACATATTAAGTACTGATTTCTTGCAGTTTCCTTTGGGGGTTTTTGAGTGTTCATGGTCTTTCTCTGCTTCAGTCAGCAGTGCTTCATTTGCACATTGGCATAGAAAGAGCTGTCCAGTACAGAGCCCTCATAAAAGTCCGAACATAAAAGCAACAGGGGCCATTCAGAGGCTTTCTGTTACTTCTGTGAACACCTTCATGATGGCTGTCAGAATTAATTTACAACATTATGTTTACTAAAGTGCTTAAATTTCACTACAACCTCAGTTGTGGTTCCCTTGACTTTTCTTGTGTGGTATTAGTGTAGATGCTTTGGCATGTTGGTTTCAGTGAGCAGTTGAGAGTAGTATATCAGCAGTGTGACTCAATGGGCAAATATTTTTGCACGGGTATCCCTGCTACTTGTTGAGCCTTGACCCTTGCTTACAGTTGTCTCAATCTTTCAGCCATGGAACAGAGACTGGAAATTTCAGTTGGTATGAGCAATGCATCCTCAGCGCCATCAGAGGTATAATGTGAACAAAGCATTGGCTTTTCACGAAGCACTCAGCAAACACTTACCAACAGCGGATAAATTTGTTTCAGAAGGTCCTGTACAACAGTGGGAATGATCTGTTCAGGATACCTCGCTTGTGAGAGTTTGATCAGTTTGGCTTTGTGGTGCCTGAATTTCGTTGTTGATCAAATAATGGTGATAAGACTGGGTAATTTGTAATTAAAGCATGTTCAGCTAGTGCAGGTATTTCCCAGGGAAATATTCTCATGTCTCCGTGTTTGTCAGGGATATGCAGAGAGTTTGTCTGAAGTCAGAGGAAGGAGCTTTTCAAAAATTTATGTTAATGTATGTATTCCATTGTGTCCCAGAGCAGAGGAGAGAAAAGGAATGGTCTATAATAAATCCAGACTTCTGGAGAGCAAAATCTGTTTGAACCCCAGTATCCTCTTTCCTGCTAGCTAAAAATTTCCTTTTTCCTCACTTGGTGCTTAACAGATCTTCTCGTACAATCTTCATCTGCCTCTTGGCACTGGAGGCTTGGCCCAACTAGTGATAGAACAGAGACAGGGCATGACAACTCTCTCTCTGGCATTACATTCAGTTTGGTGGTTGCTTGGTACGTCCCAAGCTCACAGCCAGTGCAGAAGTAATTGCTGGGTTTGGGAACATGAGAACCTTTGCTTTTGGTACATAATCTTTTTCCTGTCATCCCCTGGGAGCTTTGTTTAACAAATACCGGTGACAGCAGAGCTAAAATACAGCTCTTTCTGTGGCAGGCAATGTCTTTAGACTCAGGCCTCTTACTGCTGGCCGTTTAAGTGTTTTGGGGCATTGGAAAGCATTCAGAAGTGAACAGAGCTGTCCCATTGAACATCATGCTTCTGATAAGAGGGAACTGGACTTAAGGTAACTGCTTAGCTCTTTCTGTCATGTAATTCACTGCAGATACACATGGGCAGAGGATGCTGTAAGAAAATGGGCTTCCTGCTGGCATTGGTTCTTGCATTCTCCTCTGCAGAAAGTGTTTCTTGAATAGCGACCTTAGTCTGAACACTGCTTTCACTTCATATTGTGTTCTAATAACATCACACAAGAGACGTGAATTGGCTTTGATCATAGAGAGTAAATGCCACCAAATATTCTTCTTCCTGCAGCCTTTCCCTTGCTACATTAAAAATTCATGGGCAATAGCAGCTTTTTTTTTTTCAGGACTTTGCTAATCAGCAGATAGGGAGAGTGGGCAGGAATACCAGGGCATGTTGATGGACAGAACAGGGGTGTCCTGACAGAGCTGGGAACAGGAGAAATTTGCATTTAATTTGCTTATGCTGGATCTGTTTAAGCCCAGTCAGATTTACTGTTTGTTCCTCACTTTGATGGGCAATGAGCTTACTGGAAAGTTAATTCGGTTAAATGGATGTGAATTTGAAGGTATGCCTTCATTTCCATGTTTGCTTTGTTCTTTGTGTTGCACTAATTCTCTAACCGAGAAGAATTTACAGGGAGTAAGGGTGAGAGGCAGACTCAAGAACTGAAATTGTAGCCCTGCTGTAATTGGTGGCAAAGCTGAACTAGATTATATCAGGGCCAGGATTTGTCCAACGGGCCTTTGCTTGTCAAGATTGCCTTTGACATCTGAGACACTGATAGACAGCTTGAATGGGAAAATTCTTTGAGCTTTAGGCTCCTTCTTCCTCAGACCCTCATCAGATAAGTAGGTTGCAAGGGTTTACATGGGCTGGGAACTCCCTGCACTTGGCAGCAGTGTTTTTATCGTCTCAAGCATGTAAAAATATTTCCTGCCAGCTCCTTTGTGCTATACACTAGCCAGCCGAAAAAATGGCTCTGGTAAACAATTTTCACATACAGTCACAAGAAAGAATGGTAAAAGTGGTTGTCCTACCAAACGCAGTTGTTCAAGTGACTCAAAACCCTCCATTTCACAAATTCAGGCTCCCCCCAGATTCCCACTGATGTCTCGTGAACACAGGATGATTCCTTGCAGATAGAAAGAATAGGGTGAAAAGGCCTTTCAGACAATGACTGGACTAAAAAGTAGTCAGTGATAGATATTCCCTGAGGACATCTGAGGTAGCCTCACCCACAAGTGCTGTACGTCTGGTACCTGGGTTTTTGGAGACTTTTTTTTTTTGTTGTTGCCCTGCTCCGGTCTGATCTGATTGTAGTGATTTTTTTCATTTCCCTTGCCTTTGTTCAGCCAGCTGCAAGGATGCTGTGGACCAACCTGTTCTTTGTCCTTCCCTGATCTCTGCCTGCTGGAAGAAGCTAGCAGGATCATTACATTATTCAAAAAATACTGGTGTATTGTATAAATTAGGAATGTAATGAAGTGTCGCTGAAGACCAGAACTATGCATAAATCCCCAGGGGTTTCACAGGACACAATGCTTCTGTTCCTGTTTGGGTTGTTGGCTCTTTGTTTCATAAAGCCCTGCAAGATGTTGGATCTAACAGGTTGCTGGAGCTGAGTCAATTGTCAGTAGAGGGGGTTCATTTGCTTGGCACTTCAGGGCCTGAGCCTGGCTCTAAGAGTTCAAGTTCCTACAGAGATTTTATGCCCCCCCTGGGAGAACACTTGACTATTCTCACTTTTGCCAGGAAGCTTTTATAAATGCCCCCCCCAGAGCTCTGCTTTAGAGAGGTGTTTCAGGATATGTGCATCTCTTCATCCAACCCAGCCTGAGCAGTGTTGTAAGCAGCAATTCAGAGAATTTCTGTCCCTCGAGGGGTATTGCTTTTTGTGGTAGGTATGACTTCATCTGAGCAGTGTGCAAGTCCCCACTGATGTTTGTTTAGCCTTATCCAAGTTGATTTAAACATATGGCATGTAAGACTGAATTGGGGTAGTTCTGAGACAGGGTTCTACTGCTGCTGCTGGGGGCAGTGAAGCCCACAGAGCATACAGCTGCATTTCCCCTGCATCCAAGTGTGGGACTGTGCTGGAGGCTTCTCAGTCTTGCCTGACAGAATCAGCTGCTAGAATCACCTCCAGCAAAATGCCTCCTCTTCCTGAGAAGCCACCTTATTCCTTCACCTCTTGGTGGGCAGGTCCTCCGTTAGTTCCCTCCAACTCCTACATCCCTCTTTCCCATGCTTAGACTTGGACCTAAAATTCTCACTCCCGGCTCTACTTCTGTGCTGTCTGGCCTCATCCTGAGGACAGTGCTATTAATCTGACTTCTGCCAGCTCTCTCAGAGGCTGTTGAAAACATCCTATTTCCCCCTCTGGTACCAGGTGTTGGCCACCTGTGGCAAAGTATTGGACTAAGAACAAAAGTGGAACAAAGTGAAGCTCGAACAGGTAGAACATAATTTTTGAAGGAGATGGTATTTAACAAGAAAACCATTCAGTCTAAGCAGATAAAAGCATGGTTTGATTCAGTAACTGGATAATAAAAGAAATAACATTTGTGCTTAAAATAACATGAAAGATTCCTAATCTGGGGTGGTAATTAATCATTAAACCTACTGATGTGAGTTAGATCTCTGCAGCTGGGGCTGCTTAAACTGAAGCTTAGAGCTTTTCTTCAACAAGGTGCTCTGGCTGAGCCACTTGCAGCTTCTTGCCAGAAGTGGGTGGGTTCCTGTGGCTTGGGGCAGACGTCTGGATGGGATGAGCTAAGAAGTCCCTCCTAGAGTTAAAATGTATGAATATGATTTGGCCTGACAGAAATGGGGCATGGGAGCAACCTGGGAAAGGGAAACTTTAAAATTCCATGGTGAGGAGTTTGAAGAAAGGAGCAGAGAAGTAGCGTGGGAAAGGGGAGAAGAAAAGCTGAAACATTAGAAAGTATATGTTGAAAGAGTAGGCAGGTACTAACTCCAAATGCTGATACAGAGACATCCCTGACCTATAGCCTGCAAGAAACTATAGCCTGTGTCTGTGGGACAGTTCTCCTGGCTTGTCATCTTGAACATCTGAACATGCTAAAGGTGTATTTTCCTCATCTACAGATCTGAACGCAGTTAAATGATAGGAGTGTTTTCAGAAGCTTGATTCCAGGCAGGTCAGATTTCCAAAGGGACGCTTCTCCAAATTCCAGCATACAAATTTCTTGCTCAGCTTCTTACGCGTGAGGCATTCTGACAGTGCTGGTCTCCTGATAGCATCACAAATCTTGAGATTCTTTCTTGTCTTGCTGAAGGCCTCTGTTTAAGTTTTTCATAAAAGCTATGCTGGAGCTTCTGTAATGGACAAGAAGATGCACAGCACAACAGCCTGCTGCACTCTGTTCTTCACAATAAAATAATCCTCTGGTGATGATGAATGTGTTATATGTATTGTTTCAGCAAAGCTTTGGAGCTCTCTTCTGAATCATCGCTGTCAGAATGATTATTCCCATCCATTAGCACTGTGAGAACTCCATGCCAGAGCAGGTCAGGTCATTGAATATGCAGCAAGGCTCAGCAGAATGAGTTTGTCCACCTCTTAGTTGCATAAAATTCCTGTCTACGGTGATTTTGCAACATCCCTTACAACTTCCAGGCAGTTCTTTTGGGGCCTGTTCATTAAGTACATTAGAAATAGATCTCACCTGGTGTGTTCTGTAGATTGTGTCTTGCAGGAACTTTTTGTATTGTAGTGTCAGATCACCCTGCAATCTTTGGTGCTTCATCCTTTGAATACTATTGGAAGCTAAGGGTATGTTAGGATCTCTGCTGTGTAGCTGGAAACTTTGACACGCCCTGAGAGACAGGACAATTTTCAACGGTTAAATTAGACATCTGCTCTGAAGTGCCCTCAAGAGAAGATTATCTCTCTGAGGGCAGAGGGAGCCTAGGGAGATTAGCTTTTTATGCCTTTGTGAATGCCTCATTAAGTAGTTTACCCAAATTCACTGAGGAAATTGGGGCTGGATATCTCACAAGTTCTCCTAAAACATCCCAACCTCTGGGTCATCTCTCTGCTTGTGTGCTGGGAGGGACTGTTAACTATTCTAGCCTCCTTCTGTGAGGTCAATCCTAATTACTTGTGCTGAGGGCTGTGAATACTCACCAGCATCAGGAGGAAAACTTTTGGGGGGTAGTAGGTCTAAGCAGATAGAGCTATTGTCTTCCTATGGGAAGTGAATTATTTAAAGACCCGTAGGGTTGAACCCTGGCTCCACCTGGCTCATCACATGTTACCTGACATTGGTGGAGCAATGATTTCACTCCCAAATCTAAAATCAAAAGAGATCTTGAAGTTGACCTCAATGGGAGGTATGGACTGGTTGTCTGGATTTGCATGCATACTTCCTATAGCCGCTTTTGGAAGATACAGGTCAACATTAATAACTTGTCCCCATGAGAAATGTCAGAACTGGGATGAGCTCTTTCCC
>NW_010391135.1:5058-5518 GCF_000710305.1 Buceros rhinoceros silvestris | reverse complement strand
CCCGGCTTCGGATGCCATGAGCCAGCCTTCCTTAGGAGAAGAGTTTCCCACCAGGGCTGCTGAGTCAGCTGGGAGATGGCAGGCAGCTGTGGCTGAGCAGCGTGGCGTCCCGTGGTTTTGAAGTGATTCGACACCTTCTGACAAATAGCAGCAGCAGAACCCGATTCTGAGGTGTTGCTAAGGAAATTGCTAATGATAAGTGATCTTTCAGGGAAAATGCCGCCCCATGCTCTCGATACTACTGATTGCTTTTATGCTTGTTTCATTTGTAAGGCCAAAAGGGCAAATTTTTGTTTAAACTAAAAGAGAAGCGCTCTGTTTCTTGTTCTTCTCAAGTAGGAAGGACCTATTGCTAATGACTTTGTAATTCTACAAGCACTTGCTGTGGTAGCAACCAGTAATTAAGGCCAGAAACCCATTGCAGTGCAAATTCACTGGTCATGACATTTAGTCATATCCT
>NW_010391135.1:0-4953 GCF_000710305.1 Buceros rhinoceros silvestris | reverse complement strand
CCTGCTGAAGAAAAGGCATCTTCAGGCTTTTACTGAAGGCTTTTCCTCCTGCCCAAACTTCAGATTTGGTCTTTAACTAAAGATGAAACTTTCTGAAAAGTCTGAGTACAAAATCTCTTTATCCAGGTGTATCCAGGTCCAAGGTGTTAACACAGTTCTCTATCCACTCAGCACAGAAGTGGATGAACTCCAAAACTCAAGACCTCATGGTGAAAATCAGCATAGCTCCTTTGTCATTGGTGGTGATCTGTCAGCTTAAAGCAATTGAAAACCTGGCCCTTGGCCTCTAAATTGTCCACACCAAGGTGATCAACTGTGAAACTAGATCGATTGTGTAGTAACAAGGTTACAAATTGGTGAAAATCAGCTATTGTTCTTGTACAGCAGGAAGTTCTGTTACAGCTCAGTGACCGCAATTAGAAAGAAGTGTTGTGCCTGCATGTTATCATCCACAGTTAGGACCTGAATGCTCTCAATACAGTAAATCCTTCTACCTAATGAGGTTCCTACTTCAGAGGAAGCTTGGTCTAGTTGCATTACATGTCTGGATGCAAGTTGCAGGCCTAAGCTGACACTGATTTTCAGAATCAAAAGTCAGTTTAACTTATAGACTTGCAAAATATTCATAAAAAACATGTCTTTCTTAAAATAAAGTGCATGCTGCAATGGTTACTTCTAGTATTAGAGCCATCATACACATATATTTTTCTTAAGCTGTCTTATAACTTCAGTGCCTTGAGGATGTGAATAAGTGGCATTGGTGTTCCAGTCAGTCCAGGATAAGGTTTGGTAGACAGCATCCTATCCTTAGCCGACTTTCATCTTTTCAGTTGTCTCACTGAAATTACTTCTCTTTGCAGCAGACTCAGGCCTGGTATCGTTGGAGGCCGCTTCATCAGGAAGATGTAGCTGAAAGAATAGACAGGGTCTGGCCTACGGAACTGTCCCTTGGAATGCAAGGAGAAGGGCACATACCATTGAAAGCCCACCTCCTCCTCAGTTTGGCTCTAGAGACACCTGCTGCATTCAAAGGATTTTCCACCTCTCTCCTAGCCCTGTCTTTCCTCCTCCTTTTCACATATCCCAGGAACGAAAGGAGAGTGATAAGTGGCTGCTTAATAAATTCGAGTGGGATGCTGCCTTTACACGACAGAGTAGAAACGTGTGCACGTAGGAGGTGCAGGTACAGGAAGGGAGGAAGGAGAGATCACCGCTCCCCTACCGCGGTCCCTTAATCTTCCTCACCATGTGCTGAAGCCCCTTTGGCTCTTCCTTGTTCCTCTCTATAAGTCCTCTGCCAATGCAACAGAACTGCATTTTCTCTGCATGGTTGAGAAGTGTTGAGCAGGCTGTGCTGCTGAGTACAGCAGTGTATCTTGACTGAGCATGCTACAGCTCACAAAACGGCATACGTTTTCACTCATCATTGCAGATACCTTGAATAAAGTCCCTAGATGCTTGGAGTCTGCTGGCAGAGCAGTTATGTAGTCTCCTTAAAACAACTGTGTTGGTTGTGATAGTGTCTGGAGACTAGTGTGAGGGTTCTCTTTTTTTCAGAAATGTCTTTTCCCTGATTTCAGTGATATTTGGAAACAAGTTGCTGGTTTTGGTGTGGCTGGTAGTGAATGAAAGTCAAGTGACAACAGTTGCTATTTTGTGGCTCTTTGTGGTGTGAGCTGATGAGCCTCATTTCAGCTTCTAGAAGGCAGTGGTCCGCATCATACAGATGACTTGCAGTTGGCATTGTGTGAAGCTTCCATGGATTGCTCTTTGCTTTTAGTCACCTCAAATGCAAAAAAACCCCATCCCTATGTGTGGCTGGCGTCCATGTTTTCAGCATCTGTTGGCTCTCCTTGAAAAGCAGATGGCACTTCAGGCTTTCACAATGTCAGTCCCTAAGTATCTGTAAAACTGAGCTGCCACACAGTTAGGCAGAGGTGACCTGAATCACCAGAGCATCTCAGCACTGTATGTTTTGGTGGAGGCTGCCTATCCAGGGCCAGCATGGAGGGTCTCTCCTTTGACCAGCTTGATGCCCAGGCTGTGGTGTCTTCAGCACATTTTCCTCAAAGCCAGGGAGAATAAGGCTAGCCATGCTGTGTTTTCTCTTGCTGCTGTTTTCCTTCCACCCTGCATGCAGAGCCATCCCACACCCATAGCGTGGAAACACCAGACACCTCTCTAAACCTGTTATCCAAGTGTTTCTGCCAAGTCTCTGGTGGTGCCATACAGCCTGGGCTCATCAAAGGGTATTGCTCTTAGCCATATTCCCTTTGAATGGGGTATGGTTTGTGTTGGAAAGATGGTGATACGGTACCTGTAGGGCTGAGCTCAGGCTGCCCCATTCATTCCTGAACTGCAGAGTGACAAAATTGGGTCAGCTGGGCTGCCCCTGCCAGTCCTGCACCTAGCAGGAGTATTGGTAAATGGCATTAAAAAGTGTAGCATCTGTGTTCTGAGTGTTTACCTGAATTTTAACTCAAGTTTTCAGAAGGTAGGAAAGTTAGAAAGTAGACCTGCTGTTTCATTATCTGCTTCCAGCAGGGGGAGATGGGTCCAGAGAGTTATTTCTTCTGGGAAGACGTACAAAAATAACATTATTTATTTTACTCGTGAGGCTCTCTTCTAGGATTTTTGTGATTCCTGCTTGTTTGACCTTTTATATCAAGGTAACCCCTTCCTTTTGCTACTGTACGCTTCTAAAAGCAAATAAGACCTATCAGGTTTAGGTTTTGGGTTTGTTTTTTTTTTCCCAAGGTTTACAAGACCCTCAAGGGAATTTCTTCCTCGTCTCTCTGGTTATTATGATTATTATTATTAAAGAGTTGTGCTACGGTGGTTCTAATGAGGATTGTGTAAACATGTAAGAAGATGAAGGCTTCCCCTGCACTTCTCTCTCCACAGAGAGTGCCTCTGAGTCCACTGTGATATGCCCCACTTCGTAGAGAGGCATGGCCACATGCAGTCCCACCTGGAGTCAGAATGTTACCAGAGTCTGGGGACAAGATTGCTTCCTTCTCCTTCCCTGAAACCCTCTGTTCTCTATATAAAGAATATTGGTGCCACTTTCCATGAACTATATTTAACTAAGCATTAAATTTAGATTTAACTGGATAGTTATTGCCTCCTAAGTAAATACTCTGAGATAAGGAAATATTTAGTGAGCTCTAGCAGTTGGGTGGCAGATGCTTCTTGCATTGCATAATAGTTAATCTTCAACAAATATGTTTTCCTTACTCCACTGGCATTTAATTAACATACAATAGCTCTTATTAAATGTAGATGAAACATATGTGGGCGACCCTTGTAAAAAGGATCCATGCAACAATCTGACGTGCAAGAGGGGTGTGTTTCTGTCATCAGTAACTTCATATGGGACCTGGTCTTTCAGCTGTACTTGAACGCTGTCACAAGAGTGCAGAGGTTTCCCCTTGGTGATGCCCATAGGCTGGGGTACCAGGAGCCTGGCACTGTCTCTCTGTCCCTTGTGCTGTCCATCGCTCTAGAGCAGTAGCAACTAGTTTATTGGCAACACAGTCATCTTTAGAGCAATACCCTTGTCAGGTGAAATCTCCCTCTGCAGTAGCTTGGGAACATCCAGGGTGGGGATTAATCCCTTGGCTCCTCATTGCTCCCCCTCTCTGGTGCCATTCATGCCAAGTCTTCTGCAGGGGAAATGTCTGAATCAGCTCACTCCTTGGCTTGAATACAAAGCAGTCATCTCTTTTGCTGCTGCATGCGTGGCACTGGAGCACTAGTGTCATGACCTTAGCCCTTAATTTGTGGGCTTTTAACACACAGAGGGCTTGTTTCAGTACTCAGTGCAGCCTTTCCATACCAAGGCTGCAGGGGCCTGTGTCTAGGGGTTCAGAAAGCAACTGGATGCATTCCTGGAAGAATAAAATGGTTGAAGGCCATTAACTACAAAGACACTGTCACTGGCTGGGGACATGCCTTAGCCACAAATCACTGGAAATTAGGGAAGTGCCCTAGGGTAGTACCACTGCGTGCTTGCCTTGTGCTGGTGCACTTCCCTAAGCATTGACTCTAGGCTGCACTCAGAGACAGGACACGGGTCAGAGGAACCTTTGATCTGATCCCATGTAACGGTTTGTATGACACAGAGCTACTCCTTATGTTTCTCCACTTTGGATCCACTGTACACCCATAAAGCTCCAGGAGCAGAGGCAGAGTAGAGGACCTGGTTTTTCCCCTCCTACACAAGCATGCAGCAGCAGTATGACCACCATGCAGGACAGCAGCTTACAGTGGAGTTCCCCTCAGCTTTTCTTGCACCCATTTCTCTGGACCTCCCTCAAGCCACCCCTTCCTTCTTTGCTTCTCCCTCCCAGCCCTGCCGTGCTTTGGCCACAGAAGGGTTACGCTAGCGAAACATCCCTAGGAGCAGCTCTCATCATCTCTCCTGCAGGCAGAGGAGAGCGGGCTGGGCGAATGGCAGGCAGGCATCAGCAGTAAAACATACGGCTTCTTCCTCTCCGTTAATTTAATCTTCCTTCTCTTGCGACGGCGGTGGTGACGGTGTGTGAGCTGTGGGAGCGTTCCGGGGTGGGCAGCGCTGCTGCCGGGCTCGGGGCTCAGCTGCCGGCGCTGGCAGCCGGGGAGGACAGGCCGGGTATTCACACTGCGGGCAGCTCAATACCAGCATTGTCTCTGGTCCATCCGTCACAGGCTGGGAAAGAAGATGGGGGGCGGGAAAGGCAGAGTGGAGAGAGGTGGGAGGGAGGCGGAGGAAGCGATGTACAACTGTTTATCTGGTGGAAGTCTGAGAGGGGGGTAAAAGCAAGGTTTGAGGCTGCAGAGGCAGTTGCCAAGGGTGTTGCTCTGTAAATCAGCTACCTTGTGGCTTCAGGCCGTGAAAACAAGTTGTTTGCACTTTCGGCTACAGCTTTTTTGCCGCCTCTTTCCACCATCAGTCCCCTCTCCCTCCCCCCC
>NW_010391134.1:43236-44274 GCF_000710305.1 Buceros rhinoceros silvestris | reverse complement strand
TGCATCTCTGCAGCTTTTCCTTTTGACCTTTTCCCAGGGTACCGGATCGCCTCACTAACGGAGGTTTGGGCAGGAGGGCAGCAGATGCAGCCACCCCCTGTGTGCTCCGTAGCTGGGGGTGCAGCCCCCATCTGCAGAGCTTGCGGTTGCTTGTGGTGTGAATAAACTCCTCTGGCAGCAGAGCAGAGGGAGCGGCTGGGCAGGGGCTCCTCAGGCGAAAAGCTGACCCTGCTTCAGGTAACTCCACTCAGGCGGAGAGCTCTGAGCTCCACCCGTGCCTGGTGCAAATCAGAATTAGTGGCCACCGAGCTGCGGTAAACCCTGTCCCGGGCTCATTTGTCCCCCTTCCACATGGGCTCTAATCCCCAGCAGAGATGAGCTCTGCTAGAGACAGAACACGCAGTGTCCCCCAGCCCTGGGGGCTGGCTGATGCCATGCTGGCTTCTCCAGGCTGTCTGGTCACCCGTGAAAAGTTTCCTGCTACAGAAGCAGCTCTGAATTATGAATGAATTTGCTCTGTCAAATGAAGGTCTCTGCTCGGGCTCAGTGGTTACATCTCAGCCGCGGGCTGGAGAGACTTCCTGATAAAGAACTCCCCAGCACACACGTGCCCTGTGATGGGTCCCAGGCCATTGCCCCCAGAGCGTGATCATCTGCTTCAGTGCAATCAGCAGGGGAGCAGTGTTGGGGGAGAGTGGGGAGGCAGGAGCCTGGGAGTGTTTCCCGGGCACCACAGGGTTAGCTGCAACACCCCCCAGTCCCAGGTCCCCAGCCTGTCCGTGGGCAAGTGCAAACAGCCACTGGGCCAAGGCATGGCCAGTGGACTGGACCGAGGCCATCGGTTTTATTCTGACGCTCTCAGGGAGGCTCTGCCCATCCACAACACCTGCCGGGGCAGAGCAGGGGAGGGAGGATCCATCTGGTCCCACCAGCCGGTCATGGGGCACTCTCACGGCTTACATTGGCCCCGGAGTGAGGCACTTTCCTCAACGTGACTCACCGTTTTATGGCTGCGGGAGGCATTCCTCTCGCTGGGGA
>NW_010391134.1:41713-43139 GCF_000710305.1 Buceros rhinoceros silvestris | reverse complement strand
TGCCTGCTCGCTGGGAACTCCCTGCACCGGGGAGCAGGCGGTTCCCGTGACGCAGGCAGTTGTGCAAGAGAGTCTTGAACATGCCACCGCACTTGTGCCTTCGGAAACTGCCCTGCTGCCTGCTGTCCCTATGGCTTGAGGTGGTGCTGAGGGAACTGATTTCTCAACTTAGCCCAGGCAACCTGTAGCTCCCCCTGGCTGACCAGCTCTGCCTGTTTGTCCCAGCCACTGGAGCCCACTTGCCCACCTACTTGTCCTGTACCCCGGCCAGCACTGGAGATAGTGGCATCTGCCGTGTCAACAGGGGTAAAGGACCAGCCCAAGTCCCCACTGCAAGCCCAGATCAGCGTCAGGGAGCCCTGGTCTGACTCCCTCTCGCCGCTTGGCTGCCATGCAGGAGGGCAGCACCTGGGCCTGGGGACTCACCTCTTCCCTGGGGGTGCACAGAAGGAGGCTGGCACAGCACAGGGACGTCACCAGGGATCCTTGCCCCAGTGGGTGCTGCTGGGGTCACAGCAGAGCACTGGGTGGGCACAGGCAGGGTGGCCAGTTGGTGAAGGGAGCACCTGGGGCGGTGGGAGAAGCGATGCTAAGGGCAGGCAGCAGTGCAGCAGACATCACCACGGGGCTAAGCTGTCGGTACTGACCGTGGGAGAGGAGCAGGGGCTGCCAGCAGCCCTTGGCTGTGTACCTGAGAGAGTCTTTCAGAGGAAAGCGGTTTTTTGGGAAGCCCTCCCCAGCAGGGTTTACTAAGTGCAGCTACCTGAGAGCTGCAGTTAATCTTCCATGACCTCGCTGGTCCTGGTCACTTCTCCTCTTGCCTCTTGATTACCAAGAGCCCTTCTTAAATAACAGTCAATATTGTCCTACCGCGCACCTGAGGGAAGAATAAATATCCGGGGACACCTTCCCACGGGGAGCACACCCAGGGCAGGAGACCCACAGGCTCAGGGGGCCAGCAGGACCCCCCAGCTGTGCCTGGGGTGGGGTGGGACAGCACCTTTCCCTCTGTGGAGGCCGAGAGGCCAACCCAAGAGCCACCACGTGTCCCACAAAGCTCCAGTGTGGCTGGTGATTCAAGGCGCTGCCTCCCACCCCACCTGCTCTCAGCAGGACATTAGTAACCCTAAAGGGGAAGAACATTGCTCCATCTAGAAATTTTTTAACCCCAAACCAGCTACCTAGGGCTGGAGGAGCCTCTGAATCCATACTGAGGTTTCACCAGGGGTATCACCTCATACAGCAGCCCGGCTAATGCTGGGATGTGCATCAATGCCACACGCCACCACTGGGGCTGTGCCACCGGCCACGGGGCAGACAGTCCGGCCCCATCCTGCCACGGCAGACACTGCCAGCACTCACCAGCCCCAGCTGGTGTCATGGGTTAGGGCTGGGCCAGCCACTGGGCAGTGGCAGATGCTGTTCA
>NW_010391134.1:33857-41668 GCF_000710305.1 Buceros rhinoceros silvestris | reverse complement strand
CTCCAAAACAGCTGGTGTGTGGGGCTGGCCCAGCCACTGGGCAGCGACAGATGCTGTTCATTAACCCCTGTCCCTTCCTGAAGGGGAAGAGAAAGGGAATATGGGAGAGAGACTTATGGATTGGAAAAGAAAACGAAAATGCTTTAATGAAACCAATAAAATATATTCAAAACCAATACTGAACCCAACCCCTGTGATGGCAAACACGTCACTGTCACCACTGATGCTGTGGGCAGGCACTGAGGAAGTCCCAGACTGGACTTCGTGGCAGACAGGGACTGGATTCAGAAGCTGGATTCTGGAACTGGATTCAGGAATGCACAGACTGGGATCTAAGGTGAACGGCCAGAGTCCTCCTCAGACATCAGCCATTGAAGAAGAGAGCTTGATCCTTGTGATCCCTCAGCTTTACACCAGATATGACGTATATGGAATGAAACACTGTTTGTCAGTGTAGGGTCACCTGTCCTGTCCGCTTCTTTCAGTGTTAACTTCAGAAAGTGCAGTCAATTAGAAGAGACTTCGCTGAAAATTAACATCACATTCTAACCCGAATGAAGACTTTTGGTGTGGTGCAGAATTAGCCTGGGGCAGAGCCGTCCCCGGTGTAGAGCTTTCCTAGTGTATAGTGCTCCATAGTGTAGGGTTGTCCTGGTGTGGAGTCGTCCCCGGTGTAGAGTTGTCTGTCGTGTAGAGCTGTCCCCGGTGTAGAATCATCCAAGATGTAGGATTGTCCCCCATGTAGAGTTGTCCATAGCGTAGGGTTGTCCTGGTCTGATGCTTCTCTCTGGCAGGAAAAGGGTGCACTGCACAAAATTTCAGTGGAAAAAAGTCAGCCTGTTTTTTGTGGTATTTATCAGGTGTTCAGGAAAAGCCTTATTTCCAGAGCAGGTGCTCTGAAGAGGGACGAGTAGGTGCAAAGCATCATTAGCCCTGTACTTCCACCTCATGGTCACTGCACATCAGGGACCAGCGTTCAGCCACTCCCCAGCCCACACTCACACCTCCCAGCCCGCTGGGGCCGAGGAGTGCCGTAAAAATACATGTGAACTGGACAGAAACCCCTGCCTCAAGCCCCTGCCAGGCCTTTCCACCCACTCCTAAGCAGGACAGCCCTCAGGGAGGGTCTCCTTAGGGCAGTGCTGCGGGGCGAGCACACCGCACAGCCCCGCGTGCCCCGGGAGCTGCGTGGATCCAACTGCCAACCCAGGCAGGTTTATTGTGCAACGCAGAGATGAAAGGGGGAAATAAGTGGGAGAAAAGAGCCCGTGCTTTGGTGGTTGGGGGTTTTTTTTATGCACTGCAGAAAATCTCGAGGATTTTGCAGTGCAGAAGGCTGAGCTATTTTCCAGCCTGAGCAGGGAGCGCTCTCCCCCGCAGGCGTGGGCTGCTCTGGAGGAAAGCCTCGCTTCTGGTTTGCGGCAGTGGCTGTGCTGGAGCTGCGCTGCTGTGCCAGTCCCTCGCAGGGCTCCTTTCCCTGGCATCCTCCCGGCACAGCCCATGTGAAAGGGGGTTTGCTCCCTGCTCTTCTTTCTGCAGCTGGCTCCAGTGATGGAGGGCCCACGCACGCACCCAGGACGCAGGCTGGAGGATTCCCCGCTCCCCTCATTTTTGCCTATATAGAGGCAACCCCAAATTTCTATATGTGAAACCATCTCCCCCAGCACCCACCCAGCCACTGCAGAGGTGACACCGGCAATGAAACACCCAGAGCCGGGGTACCCATGGAGGGATATGGCAATGGAGATCCCCCCCCATCAAAACTGAGGTCAGGGACTCCCACCAGTGGACAGCCAGGAGCAAGCCGGGCTCCCACCCTCGCTCCTGTGGGTGCAGGGGGAGGTGAAGCCATTGTCCCCAGGTAGGTAGCAGCAGCTGGAAGGAGCTTGCCACCCTGCAGGCTCCAGCCAAGCGCTGTGGGTGGGAGGAAGCTTCCCAGAAGACAGAGAGCTAAATAAAGGCAAGGCCTGGAACAACCCAGGGCTGCCAGCTATTTATTCTAGCATGCCTGTACGCCGCAGCACAGGAGGAAGATATTTTAAAGTTGTTGCAAGGCATCTTGTCTGTCTGTCTGCTTGGGTTTGTTGATCAAAATCAGCTCTCCCCACCAACATCTCCAGGCTCTGTACCACCTTCAGCCAAGTATCTTCCTAAACCCACCTCCCCCAAAGCAGCTGGCCCTCCATCAGTACTACACTGACACAGACGTTCGTAAAAAAGGCTTTAGCATACACAGAGCAGAAAGAGCTTAGGGAGCATCCCTCCACCCCGTACTCTATTTACTTCAGGACAGCCCTAGTGAGAAATGTGCAACCAGCTTTTAGCATCCACAGCTCACCCTTCTCCACTCAAACTCTCATAAGCACTTACCTGTCTGGGCTCACAGATCTCACCTCCTATAAACAAAAACTACCTACAGAAAAAAGCAACCACTGCAATCTTTGTTCTTGAATATGTATTTTTTACTGAAAAAATCATTCATAAATTAACAAATACAAAAATGTACAAACACATGGGTAAATAAATGTAATGACGCAAAGGATTGCTTTGCTGAGAAGCGTGTGTGTGTTTTAAAACACTAGACTTCAGTGCAAAAACGTCCCCCTGGCACCTCTTAAAAACATAACAGTAAGCTCAAAAGCCATGATGATAGGAAGCTGCTTTAGAGTTTAAAGCCACTTCTGATGGTGAGTGACCCGAAGCATGTGTCTGTTGCTCAGATGGTACCTCCCTTAAAGAAGCAGAGCTTTAGATAATTAACTGTCAATAAATAGTTTTGCAAGTAAAACTCACATGGCTCATTTAAAAAAAAAACCAAACAAACAGCATCGAACAGGACCTGCCCTCCAGCAGGGCTGAGCAACGGTGTTGACGTGGAAGGGGCGAACAAGTGGCCTTGTTGGATTTCAGCTGCCAGAATATGTACAAGTTCTCCTTAATACGAGATTTTTTACACCATAACAGCACATGCGCTTGACAGTATGTTTTTAACAGTTACATTTACTATACAATATTTGACATAGCTGCTAAGATTAACAGTGCACGTTTTCAGATATTCCACTTTTTAAAAAGGGGGAAAAAGAAGTTCAACGTGATTAGAACAAAGGAACTATGAAGGGGGACACTGCTGGGGGGGTGGACCCTTTTGTGCCAACCATAGAGTGCATTTCTGAGCAGAGGTAACGGCTTTTTGTTCAACACAAGGTGCAAAGGGCGTCAGGTACACATCGAAGGCTGGGGATCCCGACTAAGGTAGTTCAACACCTACTCACACACACATGCATGATTCCTGGGGTAGTGAACTTGGACTAGTTGAAATACATTCCTTGTTTGAAGCACCATTAAACAAAGACAGATCTCTAGCAGGGTCTCAGGATGAGAGGAGAGGGGGCAGGGCAGCATGGGTTCAGCATCTGAAAGGGTCCATGTGAATTAGAGATTCAGAAGCAAAAGTCTTTATTGCTATATGTGCCATAAAAAGCAAATCCTCACCTCTGCCTATAAATAACCAGGTTGAATCCCCTCAGGAAGCAAGTTTAAAGCACATGTAAGTTCAAAGACTTTAAACCTAAGTTACAAACTTATCAGCGCTTTTCAAGGGCAGGCTCGCTGTCCTCTCATACCGGCTGATAAGATCTACACAAGAACTCGTGTTTTCTAAACTAACGTTTAGGGTAGGAATGCCCTGGGCAGTCACACCCACAACAGATGCGTATGGGGATCATACGTCCACGGAATCGAGAAAACAATGTAAACCTCGAGAAGTTAAGGAAACCAAAGGCAAACAACGCAATAAAAAGAAAGTTAAAGTACTTTGGAGGTTAGATACAAATTAAAAAGCAACCCCCAACGTATTTACTTTTAAGTCAGAGAGGTCCAGTAAAAGTGCCTGTGTCGGTGCTGTGTCAGGACTGGATTGAGTGTCTGTGGGGAGGAGAGCCTGGAGCCCAGCCTGCCCACTACGGCTGTGGGGAAGGAGGGGATGGCAGGTGGGAGAAGGGAGGGGGCACTCCAGTTCCGATGGTGCATCAGACCAAGCTCTCTGGTTCCCGGTCCTCATGTTTTCATGAGCTTGATTCATGCGTCCTTCATTTCTCTCACTCTCGCTAACCTGCGACAACCTGCCCCACCAGCTGGGCTTGTGCAAGCGCTGCCAAGTGCCGACGGGGAGAGCAAAGCCCGATACCTGGCTCTGACGCCACTTCAGTGTGCTGCTAGGTTTACACAATAGGGACAAACCGAAACAACCTCCCAACCTGCACTGTCACGGTACAGGAGTGACGGCGGGGCACGGCTGGTCCGGCGCGGCCTTGGTACGGTGGTGCCAGCTACCCCATTCCGAGGACGGCGCATGGGCAGGAGCTGCCAGCCTCAGGGCTGTGCTTCCCAACGCAGCGTGGGTGCAAGCACGTGAGCAACCTGCCCAGCTTACACTTGCCATCAGCGGGCTAGAGAGCAACAGGCAAGGGATTTTATTCCCTATGGCTTTTGGATTCATTTGCACATCATGGTGCAAAAGTGACAGAAAGGGGAGTTTTTTCATAAAATATTCCCGTTTCCTCACTCTCCCTGGAAAAAGCCACCCTGGTGGTTTCTGGAATGAGCGATGACATGGCTGTATTTCTCATCTGCTGCGTTGGAAAGCTTAGGGCCCTGTCCCACAAACATTTCTGCATATGCACAGCTTAAATCATGCAAGCAGTCTCACTGGCTTAAAAGGGAACACCTTGCACAAGCACAGTGATGCACACACAAGTGTTCACGGAAGTCAGGACTAAAATGAGTGACCGTATGTAAACCTCTAGCTTGGATTTGAGCCACAGGAGAAAAATAAAAAGGGGCAGTTTATACAGCATATTTACACTTACACTTCTTTAAGAAGCGATTCTGTTGTATATACTTCAAGCAGGTCATTTAAAAAACCACACAGACACAGAAGAACGGTATCAGAAGTTGTCTGATCTCCCACCAGGGCAGTTGCTGACCAAATTGCTCCTGATGTTTGCCATCAAGAAGCCACAGTCCCTCAGCTGAGCCACTTCCTGGAAGAGAAAGTGCATCCGAGGCGAGTCCCAGTGCTGGAGATTGCTGGATAAGGAATGTGGAGACAAGAGCAGCAGGTCGAACCATTGTCCTGAAACCCAGAAAGCAAGTGGCGGAAAAAAAGAGAGACTGCTGAGCTCGCTGCACGAGTATCGGGCTGGATTGGTACAGCTAGGGCAATTTGTGCGTGCACTTTCGGCCTTATTCTCCAAAATACTGTGATCCTTCATTAGACAAAGTGTTGCTTGTCCTCTATAACCCTCGGAAAACAACGTCTAGCGTGATGCTTTCTTGGTGAAGGGCAGAGCAAAGTTATTTTCTCCTCTTAATATTCGGTCACCAGAGCCAGCTCCGGTGTCAGGTTAACAGTGATGTTCTTATACAAGGCGTCATACGTGACATTTGGAAAGTAGTTCAAGTTATTGAGGCCGTCCAGGGCTTGCCTTTCTTTTGACTTCCTCAGCAAGGCATACCTGTGCAAGGAGAACCAGAGGCCAAGTCACTGCCACGTATCCCACAGAGCCCTGCAAAGTCCCTCCCAATGCTACCAGGTCACCCTTAAAACAGCCAGTCCCAGCATCAGCTACAAAAAAAAAAAAAAAATTTGAGCCCTTAATAAAGACAGCTGTCACTTTTTCTATGTTCTGTATTGGCAAATACCCAAACTTGAGAACATTACAGTCCATCACTTGATGGAGAGCAAAATGCTCTCTGCAAGCACGCAGCTGTCAAAACGACCTCTAACTCCTGCTGAAAGCATTCCCAGGATGGGGGTCCTGCCGAACCCTCACCAGCCAAAACATCCTGGAGAAAAGCAGCTGATGGGTGATGCAGTCTTTTCCCTTTTTAAGAAACTGGACCACAAACAAGAGCAGAACTCAATAGTTTTAGTCTGAGAGATGGGGTCAAGGAAGGAAAACCAGAAGAACGATGGTTTGGGGAAGGAAACTGCAGCTGGTGCACATAAACAGCCTCAACTAAATTTAGGGACAGCGTGATGAGATGTAAGGGCTAAGGGTGGGAGAGAAAAAACAAAATAAGCAGCAACATCTCAGCAGGAGAATTCACTGACTTTCCACAGCACAGTGCTGGGAGCCTGGCAGTACCAGGGCGAGTGGGAGCTGGGCTGAGACCTGGGGGACAGAAACAGCACCTGGGAAGGGATGTACCGGGGTGAAGAGAAAGACACTGTGTGAAAGTGAAGAAGGAAGTGCCAAAGTTGGTTTCAAAAGAGGTCACAACATCAGGACACGGTCAGGACACTTAGTGTCTCGATGAACACGTTTGTTCTCCACAGTGAGAAGTGCTGGGTGCCCGTGCCCCTGCTCCCTGCCTGGGTGGGAGCAGCAGCAGGGCTTTCAGGTGGCAGCAGTTCGTACTTGCCTGCTGCTTGCACACGGTACAGACTTTTCATGAAGGGTTTTGGGATTCTCAAAGAAAAAAAAAATGCCTGGGATAAATGCAGAGCAGAGGGAAGCACAGATTGCAGAGGTGAGACACAGAGGGTCTCTATCACTAAGCCTCACCTAGGCTGGGTATTGGGCTCAGCAGTGGAGGTGGGAGCGCTCAGCAGCACAGGGATCAGCCCCAGAAGGCAAAACACTGCCTTGCCCATCTTCACCACAGATCCCCCCTCCCGCAGCACCGACCCACAGCTCCTGCTGATGTTGAACTAGGGCTCCTGGCTGGGGCCAGGAGGAGACCAGGGAAGCATTAGGAACAAAAGCTCAATTCCACTGCATCACCAGCCTCCCACACTTCAAGGGTTTGACTAAACATGGCTTTTCAAGCCAAAACCATCTTCTTTTTCAAGAGTGAAATGAGAGAAGCATCTTTTGCTGCCTGCATTCTGTCCAACAGAGAAATGAAAACTAGGGCTAAAGATGACATAACCTCAAATGGAAACTCCACCTAAAATGAATCTTCTGTAAAAAGAGATCAGCACATTGCTCAAATAGAATCTGCAACATAAACCCTCTTTGCTGCCTCTCTTGCCAGCAGCCAGGCAGAACAGAGTTTGCACCGTCCTGCAGCTCATCACCTGCAAGTGTTCCTGCAACAGTTTCTGAAAAAGGCATTTCTCAAGTCTTCTCGCATCGTTTTGAGAAGACTCAAATTCCCCCAAGGTCCCCAGGCAAAAGCAGTCACTCAACCATAGCTCACAGTCTGACACAACTTTGGTTCCGGGACAAAGGGGCCAGACTCTCCTGGAATGCTGCAGGGAGTACTTGTGCTCCTTAGGTACAGGAGGACAGTCACTGCTGCTGATGGATGTCTGAAATCTCGCAAGAGCAAACCCTGAATTTGAGGCTAAGAGGTGGGAACTGAAAAACAGAGAGGAATGAGTTGCTCCATCTCAGTGCTGCAGTGGAAGTGCTGGAGCTGCTGCCATCTCCCCCTCTGCGCACACCATCATGGGATGAAACCAACGCAAGTGGCAGCCTCTGACTCAAAACCCTGGACACTGTCCACAGCAAAGAACACCAGCGCAGGGGGAATTGCTTCTGAAGCAGCAACTGCCATCACAGTGCAAACGCAGGGTGTTGCTGCTGGGCTTTGTTAGCCTTCCCAGGGACACCTGATGCTTTAGCAGCAGCGCACCAGGACAGCACCTGCGCTCTCCCTTCCGCAGACTAGGCAAGGCCTCCTTCAACACTTAGATCAGTCTCTTCTAGAAACATAGAAGCTTCTCTGACATTTGGCATTAGCCACCCCTTTAGGAACATCACCCTGGAGACAGAAGGCAGGACCCCAGCCTGCCGTGCTGA
>NW_010391134.1:31933-33815 GCF_000710305.1 Buceros rhinoceros silvestris | reverse complement strand
GCCCCCCCTTTAGAAACATCCCCCTGGAGACAGAAGGCAGGCCCCCAGCCTGCCGTGCTGACAATCCCCTCTTCTGGATGGCATCCAAGCAGCTACAGCCACACAGCAAGGACCCACCGACACAGGGATGTGGGGTGTAAGACTCAGGATGGAGGAATCCAGGCAGTGCTCCACCTCCATCTCCCCGCAGTTAGTTTCCTTCATGAATGAAGGCTGTTAGTGTCCTCAAACAGCTGCAGGGAGGCTTGCACATGGTACAGACTCTTTGTGAAGGGATTGGGGATTCTTAAAATTTATATACCTTCCCAGGAACTGCACTTCTCCCCGATGATGGTGGGGAATTGATTTGTATTTTCCTGTGTCTCCTTCCGGTCGGGTCACCGAGTAGCCTGCATACTGCACTCTGTATTAGAAAGGGTAGAAATAAAACAAGAATAATAAAAAAGAAAAAAAAAAAAATCAACAGTTGCAGTTGCTGTGCAGCTCTTGCCAGGGCTGCACCATTAAGTGGGCTTGGGGCTCCAACAGCAGCTCTGCCTCTCCACACAGCAGATAAGCCATGCAAACCTGCCTGCTCCAGCCTGGGTTCCAGGCAAGTCACAGCACTCAGTACCTCAAAGCTTCAGCTCAGCCAAGATCAGTTTGATCTCAGCAGTGTGGGATATTACACACAGAGCAAATAATTTCCCAACCAGCACTTCTCTGTTTGCTTCCAACCTACTGCCTGCACAGGCTGGAGCAGCCCCCGTTCCCACCAAGCCACCACAGCTGGGCTGGCTCGTCCCCAGCCCAGGTGAAGTGGGCCCAGCAAGCTCAGTGCCTGTTGCAGAGGTGACTTCCTCCCACAGCATGCTCAAAGCTTGGCTCACAGAACCACCATCAGAAGTGGAGTTCAGGGACGCCAGCTGAGCCAAGCCCATACCTGTTCCAGAGGTCATCGTCTTCGCCACCCCAGCCCCAGAAGGCGTTAGGGAATCCGTTGATCTTCTGAAACTGCTCAACAGTCAGGCCGCTCACCCCACCAAAGAACTCATTGTAAGGGAGCCTAAGGGGGAGAAAAGGGGTTAGGGCAGAGCCCACCAGCGCTGCTGCTCTCCCGCCTGCACTGGGGAAAGCCTGAGCTGTGAGGACGCTTTCATCCTCTCATGTTCACTTTGCACAAAGCCTGAGAAGCAAACCTTCTGCCTTTAAAAAAAAAAAAACCAACAGAAACTACCACTGGCTCCTTAGCTATGACAGTAGTGGGGAGGAAGAACAGTGCTTACAGATACATGTACTTATCCAGCTTGGCTGCAAAGTGCCTTGGCATCTGTCCACACCCGTAATAGTTACGGTCATTCTCTGGTATATGGTCCACATCGTGGAAGATGAGACAGTCCCAGTCCAAGTCCTTCATTGCTTCCCGAAAGCCAACATTGAAGAGCATGGCACGGTTAAAGGGTTGGTTTCCAGCCTAGCAGGGAGAAAATGCATTCTCAAGGGGAGCCCCGTGCGGTTCACTTCCTGCACGTGCATTCTCAGTCTTGTCTGGAAAACTCTAGAGGGCAACCAGCTTCCACACTGGTGCCGCAAGAGCAACTGATGTATTGACACAGACAGACCACTAAGATCAACCAAGACTTAAATATTCAGTTCACTGTGCAGGAGCAAATATAAAGATGCTCAAGTCTTATTGCTCAGACACTTGGAAAAACCCAACTTTGATCAATCTTTTTAAGACGGACCTAAATATGGAGCTACTTTTGCTGGGTGGATGAAGTCAGATAGCTCAAGTAACAGGTTCACGTACACATCAAGGGACAGTCTTATGTTCTACGTTCATGAGAGTCTTCCAGACAGTGCCCAGACAAAAGCCACACCACTCTGGTCCGGCCTTTCCTAT
>NW_010391134.1:30899-31796 GCF_000710305.1 Buceros rhinoceros silvestris | reverse complement strand
GCCGCCCGGAACTACTACAGGGACATACAAAAATAACACAGCATTATTTAAACCGCAAATACCTGGTCTAAAGTTGATATTCTTCAGATGTCTCCCCCAATACAGGATTTAAACCAAAACCACAAACCACCTGAACCTCTATTTTTTTAGACAAAAGCAGTCATTTTTGGGCCCAGCCATGCCACTTTTAGGCACAATAGGACAACTTACACGTTGCAACATGAACCCTAAACCTGCCAAAGGTTAAATGATATGACTTGACAGGTAAAATCCTTGGGGGACAGGTACACTTGCAACTGCAACGGCAGACACACTTTTAGCACAGCAGGTCCATGCCCCAGTAGCTGCCATCCCGACTGCCCCAGGGCTCACTCACTTGTTCCACAACGTAAAAGGCGAACTGTAAACGTTGCCGCTGCAGCATGGGAATAAGGTGTCTGAAGAGGACGGGAAGATGCTCGTATCGATTGCGGAATGGGATCAGGATCGCCACCTGACAGGGAAAGAACATGGCTCTTGCTGGGAGGAGCGGGACTGGCTGGCGTTATAGGAGGGTGAGCAGCACTAAACATGATGTCTCAAGTTCACCCACGTAGGGCTGAGCAGCCTGAAACTTTTCCAATCCCCCCAACATGGATTTCCTAGTCACTTTTTGGAGAATTGTTGCTTTGGGTAAATTCAACATAACCCTGAGCGGGAAGGAGACCCACAACACCCTCCCAACTCTCCCCTCCCACTGCCTCTGTCCAGAGCTGGGGACACCAGGAGTGCAGCCAGGCCCTGCTAACCTGCTATCTGAAGCCATCTGCCATCGGGGACAGGAGTCCCCAGCAGTGCCACCTTGCCTCTCTTGGGTCACATCCTACCCCCGGCAGGGCAGTGAGCGGAGTGGCAGGC
>NW_010391134.1:26230-30777 GCF_000710305.1 Buceros rhinoceros silvestris | reverse complement strand
GGGGAGCAGGCAGTGAGCTGAGCTTCCTTAGAGGTCCCATGCAGAAGCTCAGAGCTGCCCCTGAGCACAGCATTTCTCCCCCAGGCACTGCAGCCCCACACTTCAGAGATACTTAGATTCATTACTCTGAAGCTGCAGCACATCAGACGTTCCAGTTAACGTCTTCCCACCACCCACCCCAGGATCGTCCACCCCGCTGCACCAAGCAGGGACACAGTTACCTTCCAGCGAGGCAGGCAGTCGCTTGGTTTCCAGTGGCCTCCCAGCTTGATGGAAGGGTCTTTTGAGAAGAACTGGTGGATATCCTCCATCGTGATCTCGCTCATATTTACATCGATGGGGCCCTCTGCAGAGACAGCAGGCAGAAGCAGAGAGGAGGTGAGAAACTGCCGTGGTCCTGCGGCAGTGCTTTGCTGCATCCCTGTCCTCTGTCCTCAGCACTGAATGCAGGCAGCCTCTTCTCTTCCCCAAGCACCACCAGAAACAGTAAGGAAATGCTGCTGGCATGACTTGTAACACCTCCCTCTCTGTAGCAACTAGTTTCTGTTCAGTCTTTGTGGCCACTGCTGGATGCAGTTCTCCATCAGAGACTCACATCAGCCGGGGCACCCCTCTACTTCTCCATACAGGTTTCCAGCAGACAAAACCTCACATCTCAGCAGAATGCGTTTTCCCCCTTTTAGGCAACGTTTATGTCTAAAACCCCAAATTTCCACTGCAATATTACTTTGGTGGAAACATTTCTCCTGGCTGCAGCTCCCTTTGCAGGGTCCAGCGTGTCTCCTGCACCAGCCCCTGCCCAGCTGTACCCAGCACAGCTCGGGGCTGGGACCCGCAGCGCTGTCAAGGGGCAAGGGAGCCACCCCACCTGCTGCCCCTGGAAAAGGGCTGGCCAAGCTTTTCACCAGCTCCCAGCACACAATCCCCCTTTTGTTTGTGCTTGCCAAGCAATGGGCTCCTGCTGCAGTGGGGAGATGTGCCTCTGACATGGCAGGGATTAATCTGTGTGAGTGGGCAAACAATGAATTCCCAGGAGGGCACTGGGCTCCTAACAGCACTCCCATTTATCCCCAGGTGCCCGGCAGGGAAAGGTGCAACGCCGGCAAGCCAGGGAATTCCACAATGTGCCCTCCAAAGCCACAGGGAGCAGGAGTCAAAGCAGGAGGCCATCAGGATGCTACTCACTCATAGAAGGGAGCCTCTCAGGACAGGTGTGGTTGGGGAAGTAGGTAAAGTCTTCAGGAAGAAACGTTGTGGCTTGCAGAAAGGTTTCATTGTGGTTCAGATCAAATGGATAATCTGGAGAATGGAAAAAAAAGAAAAGGTCACACTTGAGCTGCATGTCTTTGTTATTTCCAGCCATCTCCTCGTGCCATTGTGAACAGGCTCCGAAGCCACCCATGGCTGAGGATATCCCCAATGGCATGAGGGTGTCCCCATGCAGCATGAACTCTAGACTTGCAACCCAGCTGTGTGCTCATCTCCATCCTGGGGCAGGGAGCCGCAGAAGCCCTGGTTGCCTTAGAAAACACCACACCAAAGAAACCTTTATGTTTTCTGGCCAAAGGAAGAACTGAGTGTTACCTGTAGGCACCTTTAGCCAAGCATGACCTTTATCTTAGCTGCTAGAAAAAGTACCCTGCCTGTGGTAAGGCATCAGCTGCTACAGGAGGATGCTGCCTCTCCACTTTCTCTGAGCACCAGATCCTTAGCAGAGTGCTGACTTTTTGGTCCCACAGCACCCAGTAGCACCAACTTTACACCCCAAAGAGGTCCTGGAAAGGCTGAGCCACCCAGTCCCATCAGAGGCAGCCCACAGACCTGCCAGGACAAGCAGATCTCATCCTTTCCAATTACCTTACCACGCAGGGGCATTCCGGCAGCAGCTAGCTGCAGAAATGCGCCACGGGGCTGACAGTCACTGCGCTGATTCAAAGCGAGAGCAGCCCTGGTTTCTCACAAGCACAGTGAAAAACAGCTGGTGTTCAGGCGCTCAGAAACAAAAGAAAGTCTAGTGGCCTGCCTGCCACTCCTCCTAGAGCTGTTCAAGCAGCTCGGCAAAGCCTTGGACCCAAGGGTTGCAAGCAATCCATCAGCAAACAGTCAATTTACAGTAGATAGACAGATTAAGTTATTTTACTGAACACCACGTGAAATTCAGACCTTTTGAGCTAACAGCTATAACCTTTCAAATTAAGCATACACTTAGTTTCAAGAACATATTGATAGCAAGAAGTTTTCACACATTCTGTCCTGACAACAGCTTAATAAACCAAGAATGACAGTCTAGAGAAGTGAATGAATTGGCTAAGATTAAGAGTTAAGAATCCAAGTAATATTTAAGGATAGGGACAGTCCAGTAAGTGCATAAGCACAGAATATTCTCCATAGCAGAAAAGCCGCATCTAATAATTACAATCATGGTATCCCAAGAAAAAAAGTGACAGTTTAGTCTAAAGCAATGCAGGGAGGGTTACCTTTACATGCAAGGTCAAAAATTTTCATTTAAATCAATTGGGATCAAGTCACTGCTGGCCTGGTATTTCAGGTTGTTTTACTGTGCCATCAGCCGTTAATACTGTTTATCTGCTCAAATAAGTGGTACCCAAACTGTCTCAGACAGAAGATGGACTTGCAAACAGAACCTAAGAGTTTTTCAAGTATGATAGATGTTATTTTGAGAGCTTGATACCGCTCTGTATTTTAATAGCCATATTCCCAGTAAACTCCTATCACCAGGGCACGCTCTCAATGCTTAGTCCAGCTGACAATGCACAGTGAAGCTCAGCATCCCTTTTTCACACAAAGGGATATTTTTGCTTGTGGAAGCACAGAGAAGGGAGCCCCCTCAGCTCACTGAACAGGAAACCTATTATTACATCTCAAAAAGTTATAAATGATTTCCTCATTTTAATACAAGAGGAAGAAGGCTGAAGGCAAAGAATAAATGCAGATGGGTGGGGACAAGCACGTTGTGCTTTCCAGCAGACCACCCTGTGCTTGGCCACCTTACCACTGAGGATGGGATATCAGACTTCGAAGGATTCTGCCCAGAAATTAAAGCCCCAGGTCCCAGCAGGACACACGCCCAAGGCAGCACCGCACAAAGATCTGTTCCCTCACAGCCACTTGCTGGGGCACACATGATGTGCAGGGGAGGCTGCAGCTCAAAAAGCGTCGGCAGCCTCCTACTTCTCAGTGCTTCCACGTGGCTGAAGCAGGGACAACCAAAAAGGGGCCACAGGATCTTCTCCCACCAAAACTTGTTTGTGACCTGTGCCAACTCACCCTGGCAGCAACATCCCTGACTCTGCTCCACAAGCCTCTCCTGGGAATAGGATAGGAGATGCAGAGATGTGACACCCACTGCTGTCTGCAGGGAGAATGGAAGTCGGGAGAGCCCAGGAGCTGCTCCCAGCAGCTCTGAGTCACAATGGAAACAGTCAAGGCCTTTGCTGGGTCCGTCCCTGCAGCTGTACCCGGGGATTTACTCTCCTGGCCATCACGCTGCCGCACAGCCCACAGCAGCATGGGGAGGATGCACTAACCAGGCAATGCCACCTACCCAGGTTCCACCAAGGCACCCAAAAACAGTGTCAGGGAGAGAAGATACTGATACTGTTAATACAATCCTCATGGTGCCATGTGCCACCATCCATCAGGGACCTGCTTTGACCTGCCTGCCAGGGAAGGTCACCCAAGGACAGTGCATGGGTCTTGTCTATGTTAAAATCATCCTTGTGGCTGGAGCAATCAGAGCAGGAGGTGTATCAGCCCATGCCTGTGGAGCTGGGATGGGTATGAGACTCAAGCAAAGCCAGTTATTTCAGCAGCAGGACCGGTATCACCGATGCTAATGTGAGAACCATGCCCCTGCCTGCTGCCAGCAGCAGGAGCACACAGGTTTTTTTGGAGGGCTCAGAGCCCCAAGGGCCAGGACTGCAGCAGGATGGAGACCTTCATCATCACCAGCAGCAGTGGAGCATTTAACCCTCCTCCCCTCAGCGGATCAGCTACTTCCTCACCCTTCAGTCTGCTTTACTCAATGTTTCCAGCCTTAAAAATAGCCCAGGCTGACAGCTCCTTCTGGCTTTAGTGGGGAAAGGATGTGACCCAGGGTGTCAATCTCTTGCGCAAGTTGATAATTCCCCTCCCGTGCCCATCCTGGTCAGAGTACAGCCTAACTGGTGGCTTCACCACCCACTCCTCAGCAGGCTGGGCAAGGACGAGACTTCTATTCTTTATTAATAAAGAAATAATCATGCCTTGTAACACCCATCAGCCCCTAGTGATGAACCCTTGCAGCAGACGAGCCCAGCTGAGCTCCCCGGCACTGCCACAGCGTGATGCCAGCCACACCAGCGTGACACACCAGAGACTTGTCAACAGGGAAGGTACACTCCCAGTGTCACACCAGCTCAAAGACAAAACCTAACCCTGGCCATGTGCACTTACACTTCACTGTACCATATTTACGCCAGAACTTGTAACCTTGTTATCAGTTTCATATTACCGATGAACAGCCTGAGAGTGGGAGCCTGCAACTC
>NW_010391134.1:19250-26079 GCF_000710305.1 Buceros rhinoceros silvestris | reverse complement strand
CTCCAGCCAAGTCATCTCAGTTCATCCTTGCATGGGAAGAGTGAAGCGTATGAGCACAGGCTCCTTCATGTGCACAGAGCCACGGCTCTGCGTACGCATGCGCCTGGGAAGTTATTTTTTAAATCTGAAACCCGATCCTTGCACTGAATTTAAAAGCGTTTACCCTCAGACAAGTTGAAGCGAACAAGCTGAATTCCTGGAAAGCAAAAAGGTTTTCAGCTCAACATCTCAATATGTGAGACCTTTCAAGATTTTCGCCCTTTACACAAGCTAGAAGCATTTGAATTTTTTATATATAATTTAAATGTAATATATACAGTGTATATATATACACAGTATTTCTGTACATAATATGTACTTTCAGGTTACACATAATACATTCTTGAAAAATAAAAAAGAAGCTGATTAATCAAAGTTCTTACCCTGCATTTACGAGCACAAATTAATTCCTTCAGAGGAGAGTGGTTCAGGTCAACTCCATTTCCATTGGAAACGGAACCTTTGATCAAAATTAATCAAGAAATACCTGAATCATTCACACTGTTGTTCCTCTTGGCATAGGCACTGCGGACCACCTGCTCGTACACCTGAGCTCCTATTGTTCGCATATTTTCACGAATCATGATGCCTTGGGCTTGCATCATGAAGAGGTAGGTGTTCACTGGAAGGGAGAAAAGAAAAAAAGAAGAATTTCCATGAGTACCAGTCTTTGTAGGAAAGAAAGTATCTTTGGAACCATTCACAGCTTTCTGCTTGGTTTCAGCTCTCTCTTGCCAGTATCCCTGGGTCACGCGTGGCTTGGTTGGCTGATGGGAGCTGGGAAGGACTGGAGTCAGGAAGGGAGGCGTAAGGCACCCTGGAGGCAGGAAGGGAGGTGTAAGGCACGTTTGGAAACCCAGCTGGTTAATAAGGGAGTGGACCCATGTAAATCTGACAAGGCAGACTGTAACACAGCACTGCAGCTTAGAGTACCTTTTGCTGCCTAACTAGGGAGGTTTAATTAGGAAATATCATTGTAACACAAAACTAAGCTGCACACCTGGAGAAGGGCATTTGTTCCTAGACTGCAGCAACAAGGGCTGCCGCTTGCTGGGCAGAGGCACCTCAGTGGGCATCACAAAAAACATCCTACTGCCAGACTCTGAGCCCACCAGCGATGCAAACAACCCAGAGCAGGCAGCATTTTGCAGCAAAAACCCCTGAGTCCCCAGGGCCCCTCCCCAGCCAGGTCTCTTCCCCCCTCTTTTTTCACTGACCCCATGCCCTGGCACTGCTCAAGCTGAGCCTGCTTAGGTTTCAGTTTAAGCTGACACTGGCACTGGCAGGGATGGGCCTCAAAGCAAACAGTGGCAGGCACAGCTCTGTGTCACTGGCAGCACCTGTGGGACAGTGGGACAGCCTCCACACACACCACAGCACCCCTCTGCATCACAGTACAGTCTACTTTTAGGCTTAAGAATGAAGCGGGGGAAAAGTCGTCTTTATTTGAAAACAAGGAGGATGTGAGACCTAGAAAGCCAATTCTGCCCTAGTAATTAAAAAAAACCAGGTCAAAAGACACTCCAGGAGGGATGAAGAGGGCACCAGGCCAAGGAAACAACAGAGACCCTGCACAGAGGGGTGCAGCTACTGATGAAATGTCACCAGGAAACATCCGTACAGGCAGGTTGTTCTTACAGCAGGCATATCACAGGCTGTAATAGGCTGAAACGGGTGACTGCCAGTTCCAGGAAGGTACAGTCATCACCGCAATCACCGGGAGAGCAGAGTGGATAGGACACCCGGAGGTGGCACTGCTATCAGAGAGCAAGGGTTCCCCCAAATACCACCCACCGGGACACAGGCTGATGCACTGCCCCCGGGCGTCCTTGTCATGCTTTCTCCTTTTACACCCACAGATCCAGCTGACCTCCAGAAAGGCTGCCCAGATGCATTTTCCAATCCCAACCACACTTTGTTTTCACACGGCTAAGTAAATATTTGAAAGGGTGACGGAGCCCCATGCCATGCCCAGATGCTGCCTTGTCCAGCCTGTCTCCAAGCCACAGCGAATCAACAGAGCTTCAGCAAGAAGCGGTCTGGCTGCACTGAGTGCTTGGCTTAAACGCAATTTTAAATGCCCGTTTCCAGCCTCTCCCTTCAACCACACATACCGTTTGTAGTGGAGCTAGCGATGGCACTTTAAGCCACTGGTTACACCAGCAACAAGAGCTGCCTCAGCCAAAGCTGCGACCAAACCCCCTTGGCTCACCCGTCCCTTCTGGGGCCAGCTCTGCAACCCAGGGTAACCACCGGGTCGGTCAGTGACAGCTACAAAACCAGTGTGTGCTCTGGTGCAGTTTCTGGGCAAGAAATTCCCGGTACAGTGACAGTGAGAAGCAGTGAGGGCTGCTCCTGCTCAGAAAGACAGGAAATTCGCTCTACCAGATCCCCAGGGATAAGGCTCAAGGAAAAGCTGGCATTTTGATACGGCACCAGAGGCCAGAAACAAATGTAGCTGAAATTCCCCATGCAAAGCCTTACAACCAGCCCTAAAATCTTCATATGCTCTCACCTGGACTCACCTGCTGCTCAGAGCTCAGCATGAAACAACATCACCTCCCAGCAGCAGCAGTCCAGCCGCAGCAACCCTCCCCTCACAGCCCCAGCTTTGCCAGGCAGCTGCCAAGCAGCACTTATGGAAATGGGAATCCCTGGGGGTAAAAAAAAATGTTAGCAGAACGGGCTGTTTAGGGTTAGTGGTGAATAAGCAAGTGATGCAGTCAGGCTGACGTGGCCTTGGGGTCTGTCTAGGGCAAGAAAATAGGGAAGTTGGGCAACTGCTCCTTCGTTCAGCTCACCAGTCCACATCCCAGCTCTGCCCCAGTTGCAAAGGCAACATATTAAGGGTTGATGCCAGAGTTTAGAACATCATGCGCTGATGACAGCGCCCACACCAAGCTACAGGCAGAAGCACTGCGAGGCTCTAACAGAAGGCAGAACAAACCAACACATCCAGCAATGGGAACAGCATCCTCCAAAGCCAAGCAAACAGCAGAGCATGGACACATGAGGAAGAGCAGCACCACACAGCCTCACGTCAGCCACCAGCAAACAGTGAGACTGCCCAGCTTCCTTTCCAAACACCCCGAAGAGTAATCAAGAGCCGGGGCACAGCTCCTCTCCTCTCTGCGCAGAGCAAAGGGTAGCTGAAGCCACTCAAGCTGTTTATCGGGATGTTTATCAGGACCAGCCTATTGATAAAGGAAGGGGGGGCAGCAAGCCTGTACCTTTCAGCTTGCATGGAGTTCGAGTCAGTGGCGAGGCATAACTCCCTGATGCTGAACGAATAATTTAGCTTTCTACTTCATTATGCCTTCTACTCGCTGGTTAAAGCGGAACCCGGTTTGGTGAAGCATGAAAGAACGTGAGAGACAAATCAGCATCCAGTCCCTGCTTAATGCACGGAAGAGGGAGGTTTGCCAGGCCCAGTGAAAGCGCCGCTTGTTCCCCGCTCCCTCGGGGGGCAGACGGAGCAGCCCCTGGCCACAGCCACATGACACAGCTCGCTGGGCTGGACCCGCATGGAGCTGCAGTGGGAATCCTGAACAGACTGTCACAGCGGCCACCATCCCGGGGGAGCACGAGCACAAACAACACCAGCTTTGTTTAAGGCAGCAGTTGCCTTTCCACATATTAAGCCCTTTACTCAGATGATGAAGGAGATACCTGGCCGTGGACAAGCTGTGCCATCAACACCAACACACACCCGACACCAAGATCACCCCCAACCATACCAACCCCAGTGCAGGGACGAGAGCCCCTTCTGCCCCCAAAACGACCCGCCACCGCAAGATAAGCTTCACAAAGCCCCTGCTTATCCTGAACGCACAATTCATTGGGCTCAGAAAATCAGATTTAAAACACATTATTGAAAATATTTCACTCCCCATACCCCACACAGTGCTTAAATTAGCTCCACAGAGCTGTCACGGCCAGGGCTAGGGCTGGACAACATTTGGGAATTGCTGTACCAAACTCAATCCTCACTCCTTGCTTTACTTCACTTTTGATGAGCAAATTTGCCACATTTTAAATTTATGAAGCCTGACCCTACAGTGCCCAGGGGCCCTGTACCCTAAGTGGCATTTGCCAGCGCAGGAAGGAGACACCGAGCATCCCCATCTCTGCCAGGGGAGGCAAGCACACACACATGCTTGGCCTGAACTGGGATTCAGCCAGAAAGCAATTCTCCCTGTACCGAGATATTACTAATCTAATCACACAGGATGATCTCAAAAATTACATTGGCCTTCTGCCTTTCTTCCATCTGAGCACGCAGCACTTCAGACCAGGTACACGCAGTGGTAACAGCCTGGCTACAGCCGCCGAGCAGCAGAACAAGGACAAGAGAGGGATTTCAGCTGCTGTCAGTGGTGGGGGAGATGCCTCTTTCACCACCAGTTTCCAGCAGACCCTCACTACCCTCACAGAGAACAAGCACAATTTAAGAATCCATTTGCCCAAAATGACTGCCTTAAGATTGTTCTCGTTAGTTCATTAAAGGACAAGCCAGCCCCACTGCGATTTGAACACATGGAAACTATCAGACCTACAGCTTATCACCAGCTGGAGCAGAGGAGCGTGGCTCCAGCCCAGGCTGGAGCACCCCTCCCTCCCTGCTCACAAGGTGAGCACAAGTGCTTGTCCAAGCCAGGAGTGGATGCAACAGCTTCAACCAGGGAAATAAAGTCCAATTACATAAATGAGCACTGAATGCTTCCTGTAATCATTTCTCTGTTGGTATTTTTGGAGCACTTCTAATCAAGAAACAGCTGACACTCTCATGGAAGATTAATTTCAGTGTGATGATATGTACTAGAAGAGGCAGCAGGGTAATTTGCAGCTCAGGAGTTGATTCGGAAGAGGTGTGAGCACGATTCACGCCAGCTACCAACACAGGAAGGGGTCAGACCTGATACATCTCGCTCCTGACCCCAACACACTTCCGTCACCTGTGGAAAAGACCTTCCTCCAGCATCCCCCGGCACCGGGGATGGTGCGGTACCCCAAGCCTCATGCTGTGAGAGACAGCCTTTGGGGCTGGGGTCAGGAAGAAGGGCCAAGGAGTTCACCGCAGCCCAGCACACCCGCAGCAGTATCAGCGCCCAGCACAGCAGCCAGGCTTTCCTGAGGAAGGAGCAGCTCTTCCTCTGCTTTGAGATTTAGAGGTTTCTGTCACATTCAGCATTTTTCCTGGTGCATTAATCCATCAGCTCTGCAGAAGCGCAGAGAGGCTGTTTGTGAGTTCATCGCGGTCTCACTGCACGTCCAGTCTTCTCTTGCCAGCACCCAGGACTTTGAGCTGCTGGACGCCACGCTGGCAAAGGCAGCCACCGCAAGCCCCTGCCTTGTCACAGCAGCAGACAGCTCAGCCAGCACAGTCACAAATCCACGTACAACCAGGGAAACTGCCGCTGAACAAAGTGCTTTGCCAGGTGTCTGGAGAGGATATGAAGTGCCCCGCAGAGCTTGCAGGACCCCAGTGCATGGAAGATGCAACGACGACTCTGGAAGAGGTGAAGGTTCCCACAGGCAGCAGAGATGGGTGCTCAGGTCACACGCATCACCCAGCCGGGGCTGGGAGATCCTGCCTGCTGCAAACACCTCCCACGGGGCCCAGCGACAAGGAAACCAGCAGAGTCATGTCTACATTAAGCCTTTTGTTAAGCTCTCCCAGCAGATCCCCAGCATCATTTCAGCTCCATTAGCATTAGCAATACAAAGGGGTTTAATCAAGCTCAGGGTAGACTAAGCCTTCAAGGAACAGATAGACAGTTACGACAGCCTTAACTCAAACAAGCTAGCTAGGAAACTTAGCACTATCCCACTGCTAATACACCACGAGACCCGTGTCTCTATTAGCCTTCCAGTGGCACCGTATTCCCCAGACAGACTGCCAGAACAATTAACTAAGAGGTTCCTATTAGTTTTAGAGCTTTAATATTAATACCACCACTATTACTTAGCCCTTTGCCTATAAATAGCCCAGGAAGGAATAATTTGATATGTTAAGTGGTCTAAGAATTAGCAGTACAGCAGCAGCACTGAGTTGGTAATTATAAACCACCCGTCCTCAAAACTGGCAAGTTCACAGCCTGCACATGCACAAAGCAAGCAGGGGAGGTGGGAGACTGAAGTGGTATTTGACCAAAATCTGAATACAGAGAATTTGCATCTGAACTGATTTAGGGGAAAAAAAAAAAAAATCCGAGGAAGCTTCAGCAAGGGAGAAGAAAATTCAGGTCATTCTAATAGTGCCTACCTTTTCAACATACACCTTTAATACGGCAGCTTTCGGTTAGGGGAAAAAAAAAAAAAAAAATCCGAGGAAGCTTCAGCAAGGGAGAAGAAAATTCAGGTCATTCTAATAGTGCCTACCTTTTCAACATACACCTTTAATACGGCAGCTTTCGGTTGCAATCCCACAGCTAACTGAGCTTAGAGTCTGTACAACTCACTTTGAAGAACGCTGCACCAACTATAGGATATCCAGCAAGAAAAGCACGACATGCTCTGCGCAGATGGGAAAACTCAGAAGGCCAAAAGGAACTCATGGAGCATTTGCAGTGCCAAAGCACCCATGGCACATACACCTTTAATACGGCAGCTTTCGGTTGCAATCCCACAGCTAACTGAGCTTAGAGTCTGTACAACTCACTTTGAAGAACGCTGCACCAACTATAGGATATCCAGCAAGAAAAGCACGACATGCTCTGCGCAGATGGGAAAACTCAGAAGGCCAAAAGGAACTCATGGAGCATTTGCAGTGCCAAAGCACCCATGGCAG
>NW_010391134.1:18155-19117 GCF_000710305.1 Buceros rhinoceros silvestris | reverse complement strand
ATGGAGCATTGGCAGTCCCAAACCACCCATGGCAGGAGGCCTGCCCCCTGGTGGCAGCCACAGCTGACAGTGGGATTGAGCCCCAGGTCACCCAGGCACAGTCACACGCACCAGGACAGCAAGCAGCCCAGCACAGGCAGTACCCAGCTACACACAGGCGATGCTGCGGGTGGGGAAACCAGAGGAGAGGGTTTATCCGTGCCCAGGGCAGCAACACCGAGGACAGCTGTAAAAATCACACAGGGCTCTGCAAGTCTCATGAGCAGCTCAACTCCTAGGCGTTGCGAGCAAGGATGCAGGCTGGAGCATAGAGCATAACAAGCATCTGCCCAAGTTAAATATTACCCTTCCTAGTGAGATTTGGACTCTCCTATTTTAATTGCAGTTCAGGAGATGCAATTGCACACAACTGCATCTCCTGTTTGTTTTCCATCCCTCCTGCACCACAATGGGCAGCTCTCCCCATCTACAGCCAGCCTGCCCTCCCCATCTTGCCTCCGTTCGCCAGGGTCAGCACAAACACTTCCAAGGAGAAAACAAAAGCATCAGCTGCCAGCAAATTTCTCCGCACACAGAGCATTTGTTTGCCATCCCTCCTGCACCACAATGGGCAGCTCTCCCCATCTACAGCCAGCCTGCCCTCCCCATCTTGCCTCCGTTCGCCAGGGTCAGCACAAACACTTCCAAGGAGAAAACAAAAGCATCAGCTGCCAGCAAATTTCTCCGCACACAGAGCATAAAAGCACAGCACTGGCTGGGCACTTGCGGGCACTGCACAGTTAAATGCACAATAAAAGGCTCTTCAGCAGGCAGGGTGAAATGGTTGCTAACCTCTCAGGCTGGCAGCGCTGGCAGGCTGCTGCTGGGTACGGACAGCAAACATTGACAGCTTCGGACAGCAAACATTGACAGCCTCGTGTTTGTTCCTTAGGTTCATTAGGAGACAAAGCAGTGGAAATTCC
>NW_010391134.1:11668-17992 GCF_000710305.1 Buceros rhinoceros silvestris | reverse complement strand
ACCTGAGCCCCACACTCAGGTAGGATCAGGATGAGGAAACAAAGGGAGAACTTCAGTTCAAAAAAACAAAAAGAATTAAGTGAATGCTTGGGCAAGCAAGGGAGCTAAAGAACAGACAAACACTCCCCAGTGCTGCCTCCGAAGCAGGAGGGCAGGGAAGGACATGGGCTGCTCAGGACAACTCCTCGTCTCCCGGGTCATGGGAACTGGCACGGCTGCAGGAAAGAAAGGAAATCCTCCACTGCAGGCAACCCCCACCACCACCCCGGGTATCCTACAATCAGCCTCAGGATGAGCAGAAAAAAGGGAAAATGTGGGGTGGTACTGTCCAGGAAACACATTCAATAGGAAGCTGCCATTGGGGCTGACCGTCACCAGTTAACACAATCTCATGTTCTGTGCTCTGGCTGTATTTAAGGCAGGTTGGGTTTGGATTTAAAATTTCTGCATGCATCGCACACCATTTAAATAGACTTTGAAATCACCAATTTGTTAGTCTTCCAAATTAGGAGATTAACTATATCCATTGGGGAGTATAAAATTGTCAAGATAAAAAACAAGAGTCATGGATTTACTGACTCAGTTCACACAGTACAAACTGCATGGTTTGAAGCTTTAACAACCTGACTTTGATGAAGGAAAAGAGAATAGAGCCGTTGTTTAGGAGGATATTCCCAAAAAAACACCAGACAAAGACCTGATTTTTCAAGCATGTTTTACAAGTTCAGCGTGGCTGAACAAAACCGGTTATCACATGTACAGCCTCATGTTTGCTTCAGTTGAGCTCTTCCAAAGCGGGGTCCGAGGCGTTTTCTGGTCAGTGGCTCACCTCTTACACCAGCCTGGACCATGCCAGTTAACACACACGAAACAATATATTGTCAGAGACGCAGGATTTCTGGTTACAGCATCCAGGACAGCATTCGTTCTTCACTCAACTCAGCAAGACCCACAGCACATCTTCCACTGCCATTTATGGCTAAAGCACAGTCCAGCTCCTATTTACATCTTCTTTGACTCCGAAAAAAAAATTTACCGTGGGGAACGTCCTGTTCCCTGCCTCGTTTGCTCACGATGCGCACATCCCAGGGGACCCGCTTCTTGCCACCGGAACGGCAAAAGCCAAAGCAGAGATTTTTGCCCTTGTGGCAGGCTTGCCCATGCCATACTGCTGGCTGCTTCGTGCCTCCGAGCTTGGCAGGGCAGGACAAACGCCCCCATGGGAGGTGCAAGGCAGCTCACAGAGCTCAGCCTGTGCTAGGGCATTACCCTGGTAATACCCAAGCACCGCAATGACCGCTCCTATCAGCAGAGCAACGTCCACCACCGCAGAAGCTTCGGGCTCTTATCTGACCTGACGCTGTGTGTTTTAACTCCTTGTTGTGCCTAAAAAGCTCAGAGCCAGAAGCACACGCTGCAATATCATAGTCAGCACCTGCTAGTGAAAATAAAGTATCCTGCAACTGCTTCAGCCCTGGAGGTATAAAGGCAGCTTTGCAGCAAGCATGATTTGCACCATGGAGACCACATATGAAGAGAGATCTCTCTGCAGCAATACCCCAAGACTGTTCCTGCCGTGGTTGCTTCTTCACAGATTTCCAGGCCCTTGGAAAGAAGCCACAGCCCCACCTCCACGCTACACATCAGCCTGGCTCACCTTCTGGAGAGCCCGTCAGCCCTTTCAACTCCTGAAAAATTCTCCAAGCTGAATTTCTTCAATCACACGGGATTATTGTTGTCTGAGATTTTAAAAGGCAGCAGCTTGGAGCACCCTGCCAAGGGTACTTCCACCATACAGTGCCATTACGATCCACAGTGGCTTGGCCTCTGCAGTAAGATTACAGAGTTGTTCTTGTCTGCAATAATTAAAGACCGTGCTGCAAACAGTCAGTTCAGCTGCGGTGTTTTTATAGAACAAAAAAAAGCTATCAGTGAGAGGATGCAACTTTGAAGTTCCAACACACAGACCATTACCATGGGATTTTGTAAGAACTCTGATGAACTAAGACATTTATTAGCTTTGTGAGCTATGTAGCCTTGGAATACCTAACTTTGTTAGATGATTTTCTCCTGCCTTGTCTTTCTGACAAGCAAACTGGTAATACAGCTGCTGTAAATAAATTAACCGACTCCATTATCAGAGTAGGGAATTACTTCATTGGAGATAACTATCCCTCTACCTACAAACTTAGTTAAATGCTAAATAAGAGACGGCACATCACAGCCTGCGTGACGCCTTCCTCTGCATCGCCTTCTTGTGCATCAGCAGAAAAGCAATGGCCTAAGAGTCTGCTTGAGATGCCTCAAATAGGGAAAAATGGAAAAACTCTTCTCTCCATCCTGCGCACCAGACCTCTGCCATGCACCTCAGGGCTCAGCACATGCCAGACCCCTCTCCAGGGCAGGGCAGGGCAGCGCTGTGGCTTCCCTTCAGGATCACCCTCCTCTCCCTCCCTCTGCTAGCTTGTCCCTTCTGCCAGCCACAGCAAACATTTACTAACAGCACTGCCGCCCTGGTGCCAGGTATAAGAAAATCCTAAACCTTATCGGGGGAAGCAGGAACTAAAAGTGCACTGGCATCAGAAACCAGACTGGCACCACCCTTCACCACAAGCACCACTCACAGGGCCATGCCTAGCACACTACCATTAAGTAATGTATTAATCCTAGATAAGCAGAAACAAGGGCCATTAAGTGAGTGAGGTCAGCAAGGGATAAGAGCGTCCTCAGCTCCACACTGTAACCAGGGTTCAGGACCCACCACGGGGTGGTGGGGACATCGCTGACTGCAAGGGACAGAAAGCTTGTGGCCCCTGGACTCCCACCCCCACAGGTTTTGTCGGGTTTATACAAACAGGGGAAAAACCCAATGCAAGTTCAGCAGTACAGGCAGTGGGGATGAGGTACTGGGCTACCCACAGCCCCACCACAGCACATGGTACATAGCGACCTGTCTGTCCCACCACAGTCAGCTGTGGCTGCCATCATCAGCCCTCAACTGTGTGATGGCTCTGCATTTGCTTGGAAGCTTCCAAGCTGAAGTTCTTCCATATCACCACCCACCTCCCACCCTCACAGCTCTGGAGAGGGATAAGCACACCTGGGGGCACGAGGAGGAACAGCAAACACCCACTCCATCCATCCCACTGCCCCACAGAAACACCTTTAAGCTCCTCACACACAGCAGCAGCTGAACCACAGGGCAGGGGAAAAGAAAATAAACTAAACTAATCAATTCCAGCCTGCCTGCACCCAGAAGTCAAGCTCTGCAAACAAGAGTCAGACATTCAGCTACTCTGCAAAAGACAAACACGCTGGGAACAGGAGGCCAGCGCTCTCCAGGCTGAGCAGCCCTCCTCAGCCCCACGGGGGTGCATCCCCCCATGCCTGGCTTGGCTCACTCTGCCCTAGCCTGCCCCCCGCACAAACTCCTTGGGATACAGAGGACACACTTGGAAAACGAGGAGGGGAATTACTTTCCAACAGGCAGGCACATCCTTCGGTTTGGGTTCAGGAGCAAGGTTTAGATACAGCAGCTCTGGGAACCCATCCATGGGGGGCTGGCGTGGGCACACAGCACCCAGACCCGCTCCAGCCCCTACCACAGCCTGCAAACAGGACCCAGGAGGCACAAGCAAGAGCTGGGGAGCAGCTCGGTGCTTTGCCACTGCAGCAACTCCCGGGGAAACCCGGGAGCACATTGGCACCCTCCTCCATGACCAAATCCCAGGGAAGAAGCAGGGTGAGACACTGCAGCCCAAGGGGATGCTCAGCCTGCAAACCAGGAGGGTGGGATGGCTCAGAAACACAAGTGCAACAAACAAACTTCCAGCACGGAGGCAATGCCAGTCCCTGCAACATCTCCCTGCCCTGGGCTTTGTCTCACAGAGAGGGAAGTCCCTGTGCTCACCCAAAGCAGCTGCAATGATCCCAGCATGGGCTTTCCTGCCCCTACCCAGGTAACTCCCCCTGACTATACACCGAGCCCAGAGTTACCAGCTAGCTTCTGATTTACTACCTAGCTAGTTACTACCTAGTTACTACCTAGCTTCTGATTTCTGTTTCCTCTGGCACCCAGCTCCTTGGCCTCCGTTCCCAACATCGCTATGGGAAGTTGCAGCCGCATGATACGTGCTATGCAGTCTTGACAATGACATGTTTCCTTTGCATCCCCCAAAAATGCACCAAAACACTGCCTATCTCAATGTTCACCTCAAAAAGACATACCAGAGCAGCTCCCTGGCAGTCTGGGGCCAGGGCAGGCACTGGGCAGCTTGGCATCGCCTTGGCAGGCACGAGCAGACCCCACACAGGATGGCTGGAAGCAAAGGCAGCTTCATCAGGGGCTGATCAATCTCCTCTCCATCTGCAAACATCCTCTCACTTCCATCGGGCAGAGTTGGCTCTTGCTGGGTTTAGAAGGGCTTCAGGGAAGGAACTGGGCAGGTGGTGAGGGCAGGACTTCTCTGGGCTGGGACAGCCCCGAGGGAAAGGAGATGATCAGCGCGGGCATCTCACAGACCCTGCCCATACCAGCCCCTCCAACCCACCGAGCACAGCACAAGCCCATAGCAACTGAGCAGCAGCTCACCCTCCTCCTCCTGGCCGAGGCACCAGCCCTTCCCTCCAGGCTGGATAATGAGACTTCAGATTATACCAATTTATCTGCTCAAGTTACCCTGTTTCTCCAGGTTGTGCTTGCTTCTCCAAGGTCAGCTAAACACCACGCTCCTCTGCTCCCACCAGCCTCCTCACAGCCGAGCCCTTGGCAGCACTTGGCAAACACAGCCCTATAAATGCCACGCTGCTTCTCAGCGGCGTCCTGCGGCTTGGGGGATTTCTGACCCCCTCCCAGGGTGCGGATGCAGTGCCCCACATGCAAAGCGGGGAAGGGGCTGGGGGAGGGCAGCACAGGGGGGAAAGGATTGGTGTCAGCACCCGCTGCGAGCCTTGCTTTGCCATCAGCTTTCTGCAGGGCAGCAGCAAACAAGACAATTACTATGTTGACTGGCATTTTTCTTTAATTAGGTGAAAGCAGGGTTAACCTAGAGCACCCTGAAGCTGGGCAGCTCCCCAGCACAGCTCTCTCCACCTGCTCTTGCCCTACGGCCCTCCCCAAACCGATGCACAAAACAAGCACCCCTGGAGCTATGCAAGGAGGCCAGGTACCAGCAGACACCCCACTGCTGTAGCCTAGAAACTGTAAGGCCACTTGATACAATCCAAGACACCAGAACGTCGATGCTGATGGAATGACTGCAAGCTACCAAGCCTGCCAAGGCCTCTGAAAAACAAAAGGATGCTTGACCAATCCTTGCCTATAATTACAAATGCAAGTTAGGACAGGAGGACACAAAATGGGCTTGGGCTGGAGAACTGAGGCAAAGCCTCACTTGCAGGTTTGATTAGCAATAAATGAAACATGGGAACACTCCACACCCAGTCGTCACACAAGAAGCTCAGACAGCCCTGCACAAGAGCTCAGGCCACATTCAGGAGAGATGGGGCAGCTGGGGGCCCCATGCCTGCTGCACAGGCAGGACACAGCTGAATTTATCTCCATTTACTGCAAGGTTGTCTCTGCTGCAGCACACAGTGAGGCAAAAACACGAGGAGGTCTGAGAATCAGAGAGGAGAGATGTCTGCAAAACCCCAACACTGCCTTAAGTGAAGAGGAAGGAATAGTGATTGTGGTGAGCACCAACACTTGCTGCTGTGTGAGAACTGCACAGGTTGGTTCACCTCAAAGCAGAAGTGACCAGCACCTGTGCTTCAGCACAGACTCCTCCAGACAAGCCACTTGGTTGGGGTATTTTCTGTTCTGCAGGCAGCGCAGACAGTCACGGAGCAGGAGAGCTGTGAGCTGCAGCTGCCCTCCTTACGTCAAATGGCAGCGAGGTGGCAGGCGGTTACTGAATACTCTTTTTAAGAAAGAGGAAAGGTGATTTGAATGCAGGTGATGCAGTGCGGGGTGTGCTCACAGCACCCTGACCGCAGACACAGGGACAGAGCACCTACGAGCACCAACACACGTCTCACTGCAAAACCCCCTAACCTTGCAAGAGAGCCATGCGCCTGGGGTGCCCACACCCTCCCACTCCAGGCAGACCCCGCCAGGCACAACAGGTCTTCACTGGAAAGTCATTTTAATCTTGTCTCTATAGCTGTTTAAGCCAACAGTTCCTTCCGCCCGCACACAGAAATAAATCCCATGTGGCAGCTCTGCTGTTGCATGTACCACCGTTCCCCTTCTGCCCCATCACTGCTCCCGGGGCCAGGCCAGGCTGCAGGCAGGGACCAGGCTCCTCCTTGCCCCATGCCAGG
>NW_010391134.1:10954-11581 GCF_000710305.1 Buceros rhinoceros silvestris | reverse complement strand
TTAGCCACAGGCAGGGCAGTGTCTGCCTGAGCCGAGCTGGAGCCCCATGGCCAGCAACCTGCTTCCCCAGGAAACGGGGAGAGCTGCTCTTGCTACAAGATACGGGCTCCCACCTCACAGCAAAGGTCAGAGCAAGCAGCAAGTTGCTCTAGGCTGAAAGAGCAGCAAGGAGCTGCTTTACTTCTCTGCGAACTGCACAAGCTCCTCTGCTGCCACAGCCAAAGTCCCACAGGGCCCAGGGCAGTGCTGCTGCAGGACCAGGACAAGGGGAGATGAGACCCTTGTGAGCTCCAACACTGCTGACAGCCACTGCAGGGGCCACGTTTGGGGCTCCCTGCGAAGCAGTGGAGAACCTGGACCCTGTTGCAGAGCCACCCAAGCTCACACAAAAATCACAGCTGCTTTTCTACAAGGTGAAAGCCTGACTGCTAAATGCCAGAGCATCTCCCTCACCTCCCAGCATGGAGTTTTATGTATCTGGAAACACGGCCACAAACTGAAAGCTAGAAAAGGAAGACTTTTCTCCCCAAATCCTCTGGGATGCTGAATGACTAACAACATTCACATGCTCCTACCTCCTCATCGCTTCAGTCTTTTCCCATCTGGTTTTGCATTTGGTCATTGTTC
>NW_010391134.1:3165-10836 GCF_000710305.1 Buceros rhinoceros silvestris | reverse complement strand
CTGCTGAACTATCCAACTTCTTCAAAAGCAAGCCTCGCCCACACGGAATCACGGCTGAATAATAGTCTCACTCAATAGCTAGTCTCCAAGCTGGCATTTTCAAGGGCTTTGATCCATTTCAAGTAAGGCAATGAGCTTAGCCCTTGATTAAATACATAGCATAATCCACCTAAATCTTGTTAGCCGAGAAGCAAGTCGCTCGTCTCACTAGTTGTGGGTGGCATTGTGTTTCGCTGCCAGGCAAGCAGGGCTGCCCACAGCCTGAAGGTGCCCCTCGAGGGCCCATCCCAGGCAGGCAGAAGCACTGGGGCAGCTGGCAACCAGACCAAGAAGGCACACTGCTTGCCACTGCCACCCCACCAAGCCAATATGGATTCAAGGCAGAAGTTCATGGGATCCTTCTGCAAAGCTTCCCCCTTGTGACAGGCAAAAGCCACCCACGGAAAGAACTCAGCTCCTCCGCACTGGAAGGCACAGGGAAGGTACCTCCAGGCTTTTCCTGCAGCCAGGGCAGTGGGCCCCCAACAGCCAGCAAAGCCCTAAAAAAAAAAAAACCACAATAAAAAACATCTAAATTATGAGAAATCACTGACCCTGAGCAAGGGAGCCAGGCTGCAGCACAGGAGGATGCATGCTTTGGGGGAATTTCACAGTGTATCAGTCATGCTTCCCCTTCCTCAGGAGGAATAAATCAGAAGTGCAGCATTTGCAGAGCCTTAGCAGAAAGGCCTGGGTGCCAAGTGGGAAGCAAGCCATGGCAAGGGTGACTATTCCTGTAGCCTGGCTCTGGGTGGGACAGAGGTGAGCAGCAAGGGTCAGCCTCGCACACTCACCCTCTCCCAAGGGCTGCTCCAGTCAGCTCTCACCAGCTGCGACAAGGAAAAGCAGCCTCACTTGCCTCCTGGCTGCCTCTCTCCACCCTTCCGCACTTCCCAGCGCCAACACCAGCGTGTGTGCACGTGTCCTGGTGCCATCCCCAACAGTAGGACATGGGGTAACGAAGCAGGTTGGGAAGTGGGGAGAAAAATCCCGCTCCTCTCCTGCTTGGCTCTGGGACAACTCTATAAATTTACAGGTGAGTCTTTCAAAGCACGCAGAGGCGGAACACAAAGCAGGGGAAGGCTACGAGGTTGCTCTCTCCCAGGCTGTGGATGCATGACCCCACTCCCCCCCAGCAATTAACTGCCCCTGCAGCCACTTCCACACAAACAGAAAATCACGCTAGGACGTGGCACAGGAGAGATCTGCTCTTGATTTTACAGCATATTCATTGAGTCACTACAAGACAAATTCCTGAAAAGCACTATTGCTTCCTATTTCCCACCGGGTTTCAGACCCAGCTCTGCAGGGAGGTGACGCTCTGGGGCTGATCAGCCTGGAGGCAGGAGCCCTGCAAATCCCTGCTCCATGCTGCATTAGCAGCTCAGAGGCTTCCTGCAGCAGTGTCCACATTTCAACAGCCACTGGAAGGATTTTAAGTTAATTTAACCATGTTAACATGTTACGTAGCTTCTGTCATCTCAATTACCTTAAAAAGCCCAGGCACAGCTCTTGGGGGGAGTGGAGAGAAGGAAAAGAAATTGATTTAAGAATTAGTAAGAAGGAAAAAAAAAAAAAAAAAAAAAAAAAAAAAAAAAAAAAAAAAAAAAAAAAAAAAAAAAAAAAAAAAAAAAAAAAGGTCTTGGCCACAATCTCAAAGCACAGTCTCAGGCAGATCAGGAAAAAAAAAAACTTCCCAGGATTTCAAAACCAAAAAGCAGCAGTCAGAGGCGATACCTGCTTTAATCAAACACTAGCCAGGAAGGCCAAGCAGAGCTGATCTCTCCAGTCACCAGCTGGCGTAGGAATCAGCCTTTTGGCACTGGCATCCTCACCCAGAGCCGGGCAAGGCAAAGGACTGCCCGCAGAGGAGTCGGGATGATAAATGACAGCAGTTGAGCATTGCAGGGGCATTTCACCACTTCAGAGGTTGCTGCTATAACAATCTTCTCTGACTCAGCAGCTGAAAGGGATGCCGGGAAGGAAGCACCATAAAAAAAAAAAAAAGTCATGCATTATTAATATGGACTCTGGCAGCAAGACATGAGTTGGAAAAACACTGAGGGGAAAAAAAATATACGACTGCAGAATAAGAGCGAGCTGCATGTGTGGAAACATTTCACACTCCCACAGGAACTGGCTGCGCTCGCAGGGCGGCTGCGGCCGGGCACCACGCTGTGCCCCTCCACAGGGTCTCTAGCCCCAAGGGACCTTGCTCTTGCCAAGAGGAACTTAATACCCACTGTTTTCTCCCTGAAAGCAGGTTACTGCAACCCTAGCGCTGAAAATACTAGTGGAAAAACATGTCTCAGGCATGGCTCACACGAGTTGCAAGCTATGACAGCTCTGGGCTCTTCTGCCGTGTGAAATACAGCCATTTTAGCCTGTGGTCTGCGCATCACTTGCCAACTCCAGCAGCTTACCGCCCCACGCAGGCCCCCAGCCCTGCTCTGGCAGAGCCCTGGCCACATCACCAGGTATTTTGGCAGGAGCAGCCGTTGCACAAGGTGCCCAAAGCACCCACGCCACAACCTGCAACTTCCTGCCAACGCTGACGCAGAGGGCACGAAAGGCAGGGACTGGACCAAAATGCTTTCCTTTTCCCGACAGGTGAGGGGAAAAAAAAAATAAACGTCAGTTAGCACTTGACTACCTGGTGCACTGCAGTGTTTGCCTTCCTTTTTTATGCTGTATGCATTGTACTTTTCTTTTAGAGGTACTTTACAAACATCAGCATTCGTGTAGCCTTCTTTACCACTTTCCATCTAAAACCCTTGCTCCAGACACCGGCTCTCTCAGCCTGCTGCTTGAGGAGAGGCATTCCTCATTGCAGGCATCTGTCCACAGACCTCCACCAGCCTGTCCTCCCTCTGATCCCAGCACAGGAGCCTTTTGGCAGCGTATCAGCACATTTAAAGTTTCAGCGCAGCTTGGTCCCCAGCCCCTCCAAAGCAAAGGAGGTGGCTAACGCACTGGCAGGATTCAAGAGGTTTCTTTGATTGTTTGTATGGTGACAGCATTCAAGAAAAATCAATCGATTATTTTGCCATAAAATTCCCTAGATATCCCAACACTGGCTTATACCATAGCCCAGTCCACAGCTGTGCGATGGGATTTTTGCCTGTATTTGCTTTCTTCCATTGCATGTGCAGCAGCATCCTTCATGCAGAAGTATTTTCCAACCTTTACTTTTCAGCTTAGAAAGCACAGGGAGGCAGCAGCTTTGCAGGTGCTGACTCACACATAGCCCTGCCACAGCAGGCTGGGAGCACACGGCCCGGAAGAGCATCGCACCGACACACACCTGCTCATCGGGGCAAGAAAATAGCCATTTTCTAACACAGCAAGTTCCCACCGAGCAGGGAAACTGAGGCACAACCCAGAGTAAAAATCCATAGTACTGTCTGAACCCACGTTCCCTGGAAGTGAGACCCAGGGAAACAGAGGCAGGTTCCCAGGCTGGGGTCCCCTCCACGGCAAGGGGCACTGGCCAGCAGCACCCCAGCATCTTTGGAGGAGTCCAGAGACAAGAGCTGTGCAGGGTGAGGGCTCTGGTGGAGCTCACACAAACCCAGGGATGCCATGCGCAATGGGGGGCTTGCAAAGGAAAGAGCCCATCAGCTTTGCACCTCAAAATGAAAAACCTAAAAATCCCAAACTTCAGGAAGTCACACGCAACATGGCAAAACACTTTCAGTAAAGCCCAGCAGCCCAAGCAAGTACCAACCCCTTTTGCCTGCCCCATGTATCTGGGAGTGAGGTAGGACCTCAAACTGAGCTTCTTGCACCCCTAAAGTAATATTTATGTGCCTTGGAGAAACAAAAGTGCGCAATAAGACGTTTGTGGCTTTATATAAAATACCTGCGGTCACCTCAGAACACCAGGGATCCCCCAAACCTGCCTGTCCCCCAGGTACCACAGCCTGCTCCTTCGCTTCAGGTTTGAGCAAGATCAGCAAGCCCCAGAAAATTCCTTTCTTAATGGAAAAAGGGCTCCACCACCCCGCCTGTCACACTCCACAACATAGCTGCACCCACGAGGACGCTTCCCACCGGGACAGAGTTACACGTGCTGTCCCTCCGTCACCCCTGGGACCCTTCCAAGTAGCAGATGAGGATGGCTGAGAGAGGTTTTTCTGCCAGGCACTGACATCACCCCTCGGCTTTTCAGTCCACCTTTCCTTTCAAAATAATAGCAGCTCCAGAGCAACGCTGAAAGTTCTGGCCTTTTGAATGTTCTCAATTTGTGAACTCCAAAAAAAAAAACTGAAACAAAAAAAACCACCCCACATCAACAAACAAAAAATTCTGATTTGGGGTTTTTTTGCATTTCAACTACACATTTTCTGCTCCATCTCTCAGAACAGGACTAATACCCACTGTATGTAGAGCAAGTGCTAGAAAACCTTCAAACACACATTAGCCACACTAACACACCAGCAAGGCGTCAGACAAAACCACGGTCAGAACAACAGTCCAAATACAAGGGAGAAGGAAAAGCCAGTATGAAAATAAACTTTACTAAAATAACCCAGCAAAAGTTTCGTCAAAGTCAACACACATTTTATTGTAACACTAATGCTTTCAAAATAAAACTGTTCAGGGAAAGATTTCCTCACCCTGTATAGCTGCGAATCGGTTTCTTTTCCAGATTATTCATCCCTTGGTGCTGGCACAGGGAGAGCAGAGAGCTGTGCAGAGCCCTACCCAGCCAACAGCACATCAGTCTCAGCCAGAACCACCAGCTGAGGGTCACTGGTGCCACTTTCGTGAGCCCCCCCAGAAGTTCCAATAAAATTAAGCATTTAAAGACTCCATGCACTGCTTGGATATTAAAATCCACCAAGAGCATTCAAATAGGAACAAGTGCAATCATACAGCTCCCCACATTGCTCATCTCCGCTTCCTGCAGTGGTCCCTGGGGTGTTCATCGTACCCTGTAGAGCAGATGCTGCCTGAGTTAATGCAATTAATGAGTCCACATGGAAAAGGGGCAGATGATCAGCTCAGGAAACAAAGCAGCAGTATCAGAGCCCTTATCTCCACCAGAGCCAGCAGCAACCTGAAACGAACGAGCGGCTGCTGGAGCCCTGGCCTTCCACCGCCTCCCAAGCCCACAAAGGTCTGCTCTCCTGGAAGTCTGGGCTGACAACACTAAGGGTTTTGCTTCAAAGTTTGGTCTGTTGCAGGTCACTGAAGTTTTGAAGCACGTAATTCGCAGGAATGAACCAGCACATCAAAGCTTTCGTAACTGCTGATCAGCTTCCACAAGCCAGACCTTCCTGAGATGGACAGACGAAATGTGAACTCTCCACATGATCTCTGTAGTTGCAACACCCAAGAAGCCACCAGCAAAATAACCCAAACCAGATGTGCCTGACAGACAACACGGGTGATTACAGGCAAAGAAAACCTAGTAATGCACCTGCCCTCAAAGAAGCCTCGTGATTTGCTAGCCTTGAACAAAAGTTGGTCTCCAGTGATCTGCACCACAAGCACCTTGGATGCACTGGCACAGGACACTCTCCCACCTGCAGGTGCCTTTTAGGAGACTCAGTGCTGGAAGAAAGCAGTGCTACCAAAGGAGCAATTTCCCACAGCCGCCAGCACCCTCCTTCCACACACAGCACACGAAATCCTGAGCTCAAGTTCCTGTTATCAAGGAACACGCAAGGATTTCCTAGGACCCCGGTCACTGTCAGATCCAATGACTGCAAAAACCTCAGTGGGATACGCTGAGGAGCTGGGCTGCTCCTTCTGCAGGTTGTGAAATGCTGCTTGGCAGATCTTCCATGTAGAGGAGAGGAAGGAGGGCAGCGCTGCCAGTGTTTCATAGTAAGGTACCACACTGCTTACGCTGCAGGGGGGAGGCCCAGAAGATGAAAGCTAGGGCTACAACAGCACAAACCTCATTCTGTTATTCAGAGCTCCAGCTTCACCTTCTGTCCCTGCTCAGGCAGTAAGTGCCCAACCACCCAGCAAGCCACCAGTGCACCCAGGAGCACCTGGATCCAGCCTCTGCCCAGCCGAGCCGAGGTCACTGTAGCCCACTGGTGTACTTCTTGGGTGAGCTGGGCACCACGCCAGGACCAGCATCCCACACCCCCTTGCTCTGGACTCTGTGCCGCCACCACCCTCTTTCAGTCTCTCTCTCTGCACCACGTCTAACCAGGCTCCTCCTACTGACACCCCCGCGAGAAGGGCACAGAAGGCAAAAGCAGCAGCTACCCATTCCCCCACATGACCTCCCCGTTCCTCTCACACGGACTCACCAGCCCCAGCTCTGTGTCCCCATGGTGCCACCCCCCTTCCTGGCACCACAACCAACATTTTTCCCCTGTTCCTCACCACCAAGGGCAACTCAACCACTTCCCACAGTCCCATGGCCCTCTGACTCTGGAGCAAGCCAGCGGTAGCAAAAATTTTTCCCTTTTCACCCCTGGAACTCATTTTTGCTAAGGTTTGCCAGGCTGATGCATTAAATAACCAAACCACATCAGCCACATTCAGCCATATAATATCCTTTGCAAGGGACTAAAGCAGCAAAGCAGCTGTACAAGGGAAGCTCTTGGTCTCCACTGTATTACTCTGCTGTCCACTGTAATGCAGCATGGGGGAATAGCATTTCAAAGCCTTTTAAAATCATGTTCTTGCACCATAAATGTAATTCAGGGCTAATGCTGTTACCTCCTGCCCTGTCCGACCAGTCCAGAGCAATTCCTGATAAGTTTTGAGGAAGTAAAGCCAAAGCGAATTACAGCTCTTACAAAGGTAACTCTCAACCATTGATTTAAATTCTCTGCATTATTTTCCTCCATCAGATCCAACCAAGTAAGACTGCTGAGCAAACCTAAGTTTAAAAAAAAATGAAAGAAAATAAAAAGGCTCCACAACTGGAGAGACAACAAGGGAAAAGCCAAGAGCAGCTATGAGCGCTGGGGAAGACCCCGACCTCCCTCCTCCCAGCCACGCAGCAACCACCCACTCCACAAGGACCAAGTCCAAGGTCTGCAAAATTCCTACTGTGGCAGCAAGAGTTATCAAGATGAAACGGCAGCTTGCGGTGCTTGTGAAAGCATTACTGTTTTCAGCTGCAGGAAGGATTTCCCTTTATTTCCCAGGCCCTGTTAAAAGAGCACAAGACCAGCGAGACATTTTCAGAGACCGTAGCGTAGCTCCTTGGAGCACCCCTGCTCCAACACCAGGATCCAGGGGCAGGCAGAACAACCCTGGCAAGCCCATTTCTGCACATCCCCTCTGGAGAAGCAAGAGGCATTGAGGGCAGTTGTCCCAGGAGGGCGAAAGCCTCCATGCCAAGAACAAGCCTTACAAAAAATCCATGCATGCTGGATTCCAGAGCAGGACAAAATGGTTTGCCTCATGCCAAGCTCTGCTTATTCCAAAGACGAGGCCAGCGCAATTGCACATAATTAAAGCACAGTCTGCTTCGCAGCCCTTTACCCTGCTGCTGCCTCTCACAAGACCTCCAAGCAAGGCAGCGAGCAAAAGTGACCTCCCCACCCAAACAAGCATTGCCTCGTACCTGCTGCCTTGCAGGGCTTCCCTGGCAGGCAGCGTGGACCCACGCAGATACGAGAGCATCTCCAGGAGCCTCCAGCCACTGCCTCTCCC
>NW_010391134.1:452-3074 GCF_000710305.1 Buceros rhinoceros silvestris | reverse complement strand
TCCAGCCACTGCCTCTCCACCAGCCCCACCATGCCTCAGCCCCAGCTCACCGCGGAGCAGAACAATCGGCCGCCTCATTCAGCGCACAATGGCCATGATGAGACAGACCCACATAATCACCCCAGCCACGGCAGGGACAAAAGCGAGCGAGCGCTGGGGAACAGCGTCAAATAAAAGGGGAGGCTGCAGTATTTGTGCCATCAACTGGATCTCTGGCAATCTACTTTCCAAGGTGGCTTTGGGAGCCTTGGGATGTAAATTGTTAGGGTGGTGTGTGGGGAGGACACATGGGTATTGGATGCGAGCGCTGGGAAGGAGGCGGAGCGGGCTGTTTACATTGGATCGCTCTGCACAAACTTGAGGCCACAAGAAAATTTCAATTCCATAGGAGGAAACGTTGGCGAAGGACAGAAGGGAGCAGCTACCCCAGGCATTGCATAATCCAGGGCACAATGCAAACATAAGCCCCAAAAGCTCTGGTCTCTCTGTGGGTACCAAGCGTGGCAATTTGCGACAGTACACATGAATTTCTGCATTTCCCTCTCCAGCAGGCTGAGGGCACGCTGGCATTACCTGGGCTGCAAGGAGCCAAACATGACAGGCAGCCAGGCAACGGGCCAGCCCTGGGGTAGGCAACCCAGAGCCCAGGCTGGGCTCCCCTTCCCCATCCCCAAAGGGCACCAGGAGCAGTTTTCCAGCTTTTCCAGCTAGCAAGGGAGCCAGCAAGCATGTCAGCTCCACACCAATGTGCTGAGACAGCACCCAGAAGTGCAATTGTCCCACTTTCCTCCTGGCACTGGCGCACAACTGCTCAAACACAACAAGCCTCAGCAACACCAATTAATTTTTTTCCCCCTAAACCAGGGGCTCAGGAAACAGGCTCAGCTCAGCTCTGCCCTCCACCACAGTGACAGCACACCCTGCCACAGAGATGCCCAGACCCTTGCTGCCATCCCACCATGGGGTCATTACGGACCCAGAGGGGCTGACGCTGCCCAGGCAGGGCAGGCTGGCTCCAGCCCTGGCGTGCGCTGCCAGCTGCTGCCCCCCATGAGCAGAGGTTTGCTGCAGGAGCCCCTTCCCAGCAGCCTGCAGCACAGAGCAGACGAAAGCCCTTCCGGGCCCAGCCTCCAGCTGATTCAAACTTGCTCGCAGCTTCATTTGGATTTTTTTAGTTAAGGTACCATCAAGGAATGGACCAATCACTCTTCTGCCTGTGGTTTAGCTGATGAACTGCAGTCCTCCTTCAGCCACTTCCCCAACATGTTCTGCAAGGGACAGTTTTAGGGCAGAGGCTTCTCCAGGCCATTCAGCAGCTGGAGAAAACCAGTCCAACCCTACCCCACCACACAAGGTGGTGGTGGCCAGGCCAAAGGCCTCCAGAACACCCTGCTGACAACATCTTTCCATCACACTCCACAGAGTCAATTTATTAAGACCCTGAGCACTGCTTGTGTCCTATCTCACTCACTTCCGAGCTTCTCCTTACCACTCTGGCCTCAAAACAATCTCCCTCCAAGTGCTGGAAGGATGAGCCCAGGTGCTCCAGGAATATGGGGTTGCATTTTCATGATAGAACATTTCTGTCAGAAAGAGGAAAGGAGAAAAAAAAAAGAAAAAAAGAGAAGCAGATCTTCTGTCACCTGATGGTAAAATGACTCAGAACATCACTGACACCCATGGGTGGGTGGAGACAGGGACCACCTTCACCTCCCTGCCTCCTCTTCCAGGATCACAGATAGAGAGAACACCGAGTGGCACATGATCATGTTATCCAAGGTCCACACAGGGAAAGGCTTCTGGGCTCAAAGCTGGTTTTAAAGAGCATCTCCAACACCTCTAGAACTGGTGACTACACAGAAGCAGCACAGAATGAGTTAGACGACTCTAAAAAAGGGACAAACCCATCCTTATAAGAGAAGTTTCCTTCTTGAACTGTACCGCTATTTCCTCTGGGCCCGGGGAAGCCCATCCACAGCCACGCCAGAGCTCTTGGAGAAGACATCCCCCACGCCTGCCCTGCAAAGTATGCAGGATGCATCTGATCAAACAACCACCGGCCCCACCGCAGCATGCTGGCGGGACCAGTCAGGCTGTGTTTATAGAGGGAGCAGGCCACCCAGCAGCACCAGCGCAAAACCGTCCTGCAACAGATGCCTGAGCAGCTCAACAGCTCCGAGGCCAGCAGCTCGGTGGCCTGCCCTGGGGACAGCAAAGCCCTGGGCCACCATGGAGAGGCTCAGGGTTCACAGCCTCACTCGGGCTGTGTCCAGGACACGAGCAGGGCTTCACACACCACCGAGCCCGCACTGAGGCCCAGGAAAGGCTCCCAAAGCCCAGTGGCAGCCATGGAACATCACCTGTAAATAAAAACCCGCGGAAGTCACCTTGAAAGACACACAAAGGTCTCCTCGGGATGCCAAAGCCAGGAATGACATGAGCAATACCAATGACATTTCAAGGAGAAACTCCCACTTGCAAGACTTCTCTTGAAAGGGTTGTTTTTAGAGCAATAAATTGTTGCCAAAGTTGGATTGAAGGCCAAACCACAAGCCTTGGCTCCTCACAGAAATGAGATACGCTGTATGAAGACAACAGCTGCTTTCCAAGGCACAACCCTTC
>NW_010391134.1:0-279 GCF_000710305.1 Buceros rhinoceros silvestris | reverse complement strand
GCGCACGGCCCCAGTGGCACCAGCACTAGGTGCGGGCCGTTTTGGTGCACAGCCACGCCAGCACCCTGCGAAGCCCACTATGGGAAAGAAGACAGCAACGAGTACACTCCCCTTCCAAAATACACACTCCTCATCCTCCCACTTAACAAAAGGAGCAGGGTTTCCGCCAGAGCACAAGTTTAGATCACAAACACTTGGGCAACACTCCACCTCAAAACAAACTCTCCAGCAGCAGCAGGCTCGCCGCCCCCCTGCTCGCCTCCAGTAGCGGCACCGCTC
>NW_010391133.1:123581-129313 GCF_000710305.1 Buceros rhinoceros silvestris | reverse complement strand
TATTATTGTTATTATTATTATTATTATTTAAAAAGCCAGTCCTTTGGAATATTATAAGCTTGGGATACTCTTGGTTACTTGTTCAAGATCCAATTTGTCAGTAGGCTGTTAATGTTGTGCACTTTTTGTCTCTGGAAGAGGGACTTCCTTCAGCTTTTGCATGCAGATTAAGCCCTGCCTGCTAAGGACATGGGTTTCACCAGGATATTCAATCTGTCGAATCAATGATCTTACTGGGGTGGTGAAGAAGTAGAAAATCTAATTCTGTTTCCAGGGATCCAAGAATAAAATTTATCTGGGTGGACCAGAACGCCTTCCAAGCACAAACTGATACATATTGGCTTGAAAAAAGGAGCTCATTTGGGGCTCATTAAAAAATTTGAGACTTATAAACGAATGTGACATCCTTCTTTCACGAGCTGAGTCTGAACAACAAAAATGTCTCAAGCCTACCTCAGCTCATTACCTTAGTGTCTGAGTGCTGGGCATTTTGATACCATTGCAACACCCTTGGAGATACGAAAGGGCTCATCGCTCTTTTTACAGGTGAGAAACTGAGGCAGAAAAAGCAACTGGGATCATGTTCATAGTCACCAACAGGAAATCCTCAGCAGAACCCAGAATGGAAGCCAAATCCTGGCACCAGAGCCAGGATGCTCAGCAGCTGACCATTGATACGCTCTTCAGAGCTGGAGATGCTCGTAGTCAGCTGCAAGTCTGAGCCCTGGGTTTCAAGCCAACCTGCAGCAGGAAAACTTCCTTGTATCCAAATTTTTATTAGAATTTGTCTATCTCTTGTCCAAATCCTGTCAGTTTTAGGAGAAAACTCGCTGCCTAAACTCTTCTTTCCTTGACTTTAAGTGAATGCTTTGCCTGCCAGACGTTGATCTTTGATCTGGATTTCCTTGCCAGCCCTTCAAAACACTTGCTGTCACCATGGCATCGTATTTCCATATTGTGTCTGAGAGCGACAGCAATTATTTCCCACTGGAACTGACTTCAATGTCACTACACTGATTAATCAGCAAAGGTTACTATAAGGGAAAGTATCGGTCTTCCTTTTCCATTGGCGCAGGAAAATGCCAGATCTCAGCAGCACTGCACCTTGGGGACGGCTGCATTAGTTTTCTAATGAAAGACTGTGCAAGTCAAACCTCCCATCCCCCATGCCTCCGCTCCACTCCTCTCTTCCTAAAACACACACTGCGATTGAGCATAAAGTTAATTCTATAACCCAGGGTTCTCTTTTCTTTTTTGTCCTTTTTTTTTTTAATGCTACTGACGTCCCATCTCCTTGTCAATCGACACCAAGAAATTCCCCAGATGGAGAGAACGATTTCCACTTTGAATATCCCTGAAACACGTTTAGAGCCAACGGCTTTATCATGGGAATAAAGGCACTGAGGTTCTCACAGCTGGGAAGATTTATACAGCTGAGCCTTACCAGCTTAAATGCCTACAGACAGAAACAGCTGAGCTATGTATTATTTCTTTCCCCCCAACTTGCAAGGGAGATGAAAAATGCAGAGGCAGCCTGCAGATAGACCTGACTGACAGGGGAGGGGCAGAGCTGTCTGCTCATAGCTGCTGCAGTGGCGTTTTTATCAGATAATTTCAGCTCCAGAGGTGAGGGGGCTGGGGCTTACACGATCATCCTAGCCAAAAGGAACTGCCCTTTCAGCGAGAGGACTCCAGACAGTGCCAGAGAGTCTTAAGCATCAGTAAGGGAGGCGTGGAGCTGATGCCGCCGTGCCGATGAGCCCCAGGGGAAAGGTGTTTGATGGAAGATGAAATGAGCTGAGTGCTCTGCACAGCAGAACTGCTGTTTGCAGTCTGTGTGAAAACAGAAGCCGAGCTGTCTCCGCTCTTCTCACCGTAACGGCGGCAGTATGTTCTACTTTAAAAAGTGAGGGCAGTCCTCTAGGAGTTTAATCTGCCTCCCACAAAACAGGCATTCAATGGCCACTCTTCCCTTGCAGACAAACAGGAAGGGACGTTCCCGGAGGCTCAGCTTGCTGTCCACGCACACGAAGATGAGCTGACCTGACGGATGTGACCTGCAGACTCATTTGAGGAGTCTGCGCTGGTGCTGGCCAAAGGTGAGCAGAGCCTCCCTGAGAGTTCAGCACCCATGATGACGTGAGCAGGTCTGTGCCTCTGAGCATCCCCTGCCTCTGAAATGAGTCTGTTTCCCTGTGTGTGCACTGCCTCTGCTGACAGTTGTCCTTTGTGTCACCTAAACCCCGGAGATGTGGACTCCACTTTGTGCTGTGCATGGCTCCATCACACCTCTCACAGCCCTCAGCTGTGACTCTCATTATTCCACCATATCCAGGTGCCTTTGTGCCAGAGAGGGGGAAGAGGTCTAAGAACGGGCGAAGCTCAATCTGTATGGAGATCTGTGCCCACCCCACAGAAAAGAAAAGAGCCTCCAGAGTCCACGTAACCATGCCGTGCTCCTCATTGCTCCTAATGTTTCCCACTCAGCCAGTCTGTGGTCCAGCAGTGCATTGCTTCTCCCCATGTGCCCAGGAAGGCTTGGGATGCAGCATCTCTTCAAGAACATGTGAACTCTGAGCCTGGGGCCATCCTTGCCTTATTATAAAATGGAAAGTAGATTACTTACATTATTGGGAATGCCAGAGAGCTGGTTTTGAAACAGCTGGGGCAAGGATGGCTGATATGCTTGTAAATCATTGGAGGAACAGAGCTGCATTTTGTAAATGCTGCCAGTAAATCAGCATGGGAGGGGAAAAAAAGAATTCAACAAACCTGGACATTGATTAGAAATATCTTTTAGCAATAGGGAAGGAAACAGAATATCCTAGAATTAGGGAGTCTGCAAAACAAATTAAAAGATTGTATTGTCAGTAATGATGTATCTAGTGACTGAAGTGCTCGGAAATAATCTGTGTCTGTGCTTGTCCAGCCTGAGGGACCTCATAGGGGGTCTAATTTACAATACCAGTGAAAAACCTACCCTTTGAACACCAGGTTACTGGGGATACGAAAAAATCACTCATTCTGCAAAACTTCCATCATCAGCCTGCCCGTCAATATCCAATTGTTGTTTTATTCTCGACTGCAATTTTTCTCGGGATATGGACTTTGAACAAACGTGTAACAGCTGTTAGTCGTGTTGCTTAACATAAGAGCCACCCCTCAGGGTCAAAACAAAAGTCCATTTACTTTAATAACCCATTGCTCACAATGACCGTAAATAAGAAAAGAATGGGGTCATCAGATGTAGACACTAGGTTCAAAGGCTTCTCATCAATTTATATCCTGTGAATTTATATAGAGCATATAGATGTTTTATGTTTGCCTTTATCCTTTTGGTAGCTCTCTGCTTGAATTTTGACTGCCCTTGAGCACTGGAGGGATGCTTTAGCGGGAATTGCACTGAGTGGTTCCCAGATCCTTACCGTGAGTGAGTAAAGCTAAGGTGGAATCCATCACCACGCAGATAGAATTGCCGTCCGCACCGTTCGGCCTGTGCGTTGGAACGCCCATTTCATCCCCAGCCACTCAGTCTTGGGAGATCTTCCGATACCCTCCCAGTTACGCATAGATTTCATCACACTGGCTAAGTTTACGTCATCTGCAGACTTTGCAGCTCTTCACCCTCTTTCTCTACTGCTTTTATATGGTGTAAGAGCACAGATCTGTATGGCGTGCCGCTGTGAACTTCCTTCAGCTGTATAAATTTAACATTTATTACTAAAGCTGATTCAGACTGTGAGGATGAGTTGTCCCTTTGTCCTGTGACAAATTTACTTTTTTTAAGACTGTAATGAAAGGCCTCATGAAAAGCTTTTCTAAAGTCAAACTTCATTATTTTAACTGGAGCGTCCTTTTCCCTATGGTTGATGACTCTGTCCTACCCACATCTACTAAATCAGCTGCTCTTGTAGTTTCTACAGATTTGCCTGTGAATCATGTCAATCTTATCCCTGAACCCTTTTTAAAGGTGACTGTCACATTTCCCATCTTTCATAACTTTGACACTAAAGCTTGTTTATGCAAAAGGAAACACACTGCAGCCAGCAGCTCAACAATTTCACATCTGAATTCCTGAGACCTCCTGAATGAATGACTGCTGTCCAGACTCAGAGTCTGGATCCTTCTATTTTATTCACTTGTTCTAAGTTACTCCAGTGAAGCTTCAATATAAGACAGTTCCTCAGCTTCACATTCCAAAAAAATAGCTCAAACACGAGATGACCTTTTGTACAGAGAGCAACAGCACAGAGAACTACCTGCAATGGACATATCTTTGAGTGCTCCTTCTGACACTCACTGGAAGCATCGCAAGGTTTTGAAAGGTAACATGGACTAAGGTTAGTAAAAGCCACAGAGTAATCCAGACCATTTTTGACTTCACTTGTGTGTGATGCCCTGGCTAAGAGTATTGTTCCTTCCTTCTTCCTCTCAGTCATGACATCTGACTAGTGTTTTAATCCACAAACCCTTCTCAGGCCCCCTCAAGCTCCAGTGACCTCCACTTCCACTACAAGGTCAAGCTCTGTCCCTGGCTTTTCCTACAGCCATCACCAATTTTGCACCATGGAGTCAAAACCAGAGAGCAGAAAACAGCTAGTTACAATCCCAATGCTAGAAATCGGCACTCAGAAAAACAAGAGAAGCTTCTAATGTTTTCATTTGCTCCACTGAAATCAAGGAACCTGTGATGGGGGCCATAAGAAAGACAGTTTAGGGGCGGGGGGAAGTATGGCTCTGTCTCACTGCAGCCACCTGGGCAGGGGAAAAGTGATGGCTCACTTTAAGGCTTGGGACTGCGAAGAGCAAACGATGTCGTGAAAAGAGGGAGGAAAGGGAAAGGTACAGACTTATAATCCATCCTTTGGCTGAAAAGTCGGAAAACTCAACACTGTTCTGTGCTATTCCATGTTTCTATAACTCCTGTGAGTGATTGAACCTCCCCATGTCACACATCCTCACTCCTGCAAGAATTTCCCTCTCTCTTCAGAAATTCCAGCCCCAGACAAGATTTATGCCCTTGAGGAACACCTTCATGTAGGTGCCAGGTGTATTTTTGTACGCCGAGACTTTTGCTACCTTGCAGACTCCAGCCGCATTTCCTTGGCTAGTCAAGCTTGGCTTTAATATCTGCACCAGTCTAGCCTGCAGACTCCAAAATGCTCTGAGCTAATCCTGCGTGACCTTCAGTGTTCTCTGGCTTTTTGGATGCCTTTCCCTGACTCTACAGACCCTGAACACAGCAGGCAGAAAAATGGAAAAATTAAAGTATGGAGACGTATCACTGGAAAACCTAAGCCTGTAAAAAAATCCCAAAACCAGAACCACCCCCCCCCAAAACAAAACCAGAAAGTTGTTGTCTCAACTATAGACCTCAAAGGATAATGACACTTCTAGTGATTATAAATCATGTGATTTCGCTTAAACATTCAGAAAGTTGAAAAAAGGGTTTAATTAAGTTCTGGAAGCCTTGAAAATATGAAGGCATCTTAGTCAATATTCACAGGATTTGAGAGATGCACCTTTGTGTATAAATAAGGAATAATACTTGTCATGATACAGTGCTCACAAACGATGGAGCATTAAGTCCATTTCCAGTCCTCTCTTTCAGGAGGAAACCAAACATCCTTACTACTTAATGGACAATTATCTCAGCTATCAACAGCAGATAGCCCTCCTGAAGCCTTGCCCCCCTTCCAACCAACCCTCAACAACCACCATCCCCTCCCCCC
>NW_010391133.1:109935-123443 GCF_000710305.1 Buceros rhinoceros silvestris | reverse complement strand
GGGGTGCTGCACATTCATTTTGTCTTGTGGTTTTTCTGGACAGAGCATACCCCACGTTTCTGAGCTGCACGGGCTCGGTGTCTCTAGCAGTGGACTCCGCTGCGTGATAAAAACCGCTTGTAATTGAGAATTTGGGTGGGAGAAGGACACAGCAATACCCAAGAAATGCTCCCCTGAGTTAAATGACATTTTATCTTCTTTTAGAGAGTTGAGGATGGATGGGTGGAAGAAGGAAGTAGTGACTTCTAGGTTACCTGTCGTTTCAAGAGGGTTACTGCCCCACTTTGTAGTAAGTGTAAGGGTACAATCATCAGAAGTTCTTATGGTCTTCCAGGACCTTCCCAAATCTTCAGCAGGGTCAGAAGCCAAACTTTTTCTTCATTAGGAAAGAGTCCACTGCAGTAGAAAGGACCAGCAGGGTGAGGATTGAGCTCAGCACTGGTGACTGCCTTGTCATTTGGGAGGGCACTGTAGCGAGACAGCTCAGCTCTGAAGCTGGTGGCCCTGGCTCTGCTATCAGGGTATGTTCTGTCAGAACCATGGGTGGGCCTGTGGGCCATTCAGAGAACAGCTGAAGTGTATCCTGGGGTATTGCCTGTGCTGGTGATGTCAGTGTGAGAACCTCAGACACTGCTCCTTGGCATTAAGGAGGTAATGAGGATCACTCTGCTGTAGCCCAGAGCTAAACTTTTCAGCAACAGTAGGATTAGAGATAGGACAGGGGGTGGGAAAACATGCAGAAATCTTTTCTCAGACTGAGAATATAGGACATATGTGCCTGTGAATGTCTTTTATATAGCTTTGTTGGCAGAGACATATTTTGATTTTGCTTAGTGCTGCAGAGGGATTCCCTCTGTATCCCTTCTAGGTCTGAAGCTTAAAGTTAAAGTATCTTGACTCCAGGACGTAAGACAAAGAATATCATTGTTTATTATTTGATGTTCTAAAGCATCTTATTCTTCAGGGATCTCAACATGCTGTACACACATTAATTAAAGTCCATAGTACTCCTAAATCAGCTGCTATTATTCCCAGTTGATTGATGGAGAAGCTGAGATGAAGGGAGATTATACGGTACATTTTCTAATGTGGGAGCATGTGAAATTAGACCCACAAGATTCATGGTTCAGCAATTAAATGGAAGCAATATGATATTTTTCACATATACTGAAAACCTTCTACGTTCCACTGAAACATGAAAAATTGCTCTTTGAGACCTTGGTGTCACAAACCTCACAAAACTGTAAGGATTTTTTGGATGAAGGAAAGCTAGTCTGCGTGCCCATCTTCAACAGATGCCTCTGTGCCATCGAGTTCAGCTCTAAATCCAAATATCCCCATGATTTACGGCTACTTGGATTTACTGTTTCGGTTGAAGCTGCTAAAAAGAAAGACAACACCCAAAGCAACAAAGGCAAGGCTGAACCTGGGAAGGCAGCAGGTAGTATCAGGCGAAGCAGGAACCCAAACCAACTGCTACAAGAAGAATCAAAAATTCCATTGGTGAGCACAGTAAACTGAGTCACGTATCTTCATAATTTATAACAGAAGAAATTTAGATCCTGGTCTCGCTTCATCTGTAATAGCTAAGAAATAATTTTAAAAGCTTGCTGACCATTTTTTGTCCGTTGAATTTCTCAGGTATTGATTTCATTTTTTTTTAAGAGTAAGACACAGCTTTCTCAAAGGCCGATTTAAACCTGTTCTTTGAAGAAACAGGCTTTAGGAGCTCCATCTTCCTCTTCGCAGGAAGTATCCTCAGATGCAGCTTCCTCCTCTTTGGTTCCCTGCTCGAGTGAAAGAGATACCTGGCTGATGGATCACGGTATTATTCAGACCATCTGAAAACAAAAGATTTGAATAAACCATGTTTGAACTAGTTGCCATTTTGTCTTTTGCTTTCTCATCGGGCTCCAGCAACATCCTTGGGGCAGGTGGGCTTGCAGCAGCCTGGAGCAGGGCCCTCCAGGGGGCTCCTGGAGCCCTGCCTCGTGCTGGGTCATTCCAAGGATGCTGGATTGTCACAGGCTGGAACAGCTCCGGCTCCCAGCCCAAAGACTCGCAGGTTTTGCCCCCTTAGTTTGGGAAGATGCGATGGGCCCGTCTCCCATGGCAAGCTGTGTGGTGCATGCGTGGAGCCGGGGGATCTGTGGATGCAGCTGGGGGGGTTCCTGGCTCAGGGGCAGCAGCCAGGACCTCTTGCTGTCGATTTCCAATTGTGAAAGCACTGCTTTCACTGGATAGTTTAGAATAAGCTGGGAGAGAGAAACATTTAGGATCTGGAGAGAAACCTCATGAGTCATGTTTGCAATTGCTATTGCGGTCAGCTGAACAAACAAAAAAAAATCTGTTTAAGCTTAATAAACAGGATGTAACTTGTTAAACCTTAAAAAAAAATACCTAAGCAAGCCAGTCCTTTGCTGTTATTGCATTGAATTCTATTTCTGGCTTAGCTACTGTCTTGCTCTGTGACCTCGGCAGGCAGTTTCCCTCCCTTGTCTCTCTGTTCTGCCTCCCACTATTCCTCTGTCTTGCCTATTTATGTTTTCTTTTGCTCTCAGTATTCAAGTTTATTTGTTCTGTCAATTCAATCCATTTTATTATTCAGTGAAGACTGTTCAGTAAAGCATTTTGTCATCCAGAATATCCCCTAGAATATCAAAATTGAAAGTGATGGAAAGTAAATAAACATTCACAACACGTGACTTCCACGTGGAGCTAGAACCTCACTACACCGGCTGGGTGACGAGGCTGCCAGTCAGCAACATTCACTTCTGCTTGCAGGTGGCTGAGCCACATCGCTCCTCTGAGTGGTTTTTCTGAATCCTAAACTGGTCTACGTCTTCCGCAGTGCCCGGTGCTGACCTTTTACAGCAATCAGGAGGTCTCAGATGGGACCAGTCTGCATCATGCGTACAGCAGTTGGAGGGACTGGTGTCCGTAAAGACAGAAATCTCAGCACAGGGCAGAGGAGCACCTAAACAAGCTGCTTCTAGAGGACACACTTGAGACACAAGTCTGGAACGTTCCTTCTGCAGCTCAGACTTTCCACCTCTGATGCTTTGTGATTCACAGTCCAAAGCTGTTTCCTAAACATGTACTTCAATGTTATCAGGCTAATACCAAGGAAATGATTCACCTTCCCCCTTTAAAAAGCAGCTGCTGTGGACTGGGGGGGGCATGGCTGCCTTTTAGGTCGGACAGTGCTCAGGCACAGGGAGAGCTGCATTCCCTCTCCTCGGCCTGACCTTTTGGGGTCAGCTCCTCAGCACCAGCATATCCTTACCACCCTTGCAGCAGTACCAGTGTGGAGAAACAAAAGGCAAGATTCCAAGGTTCAGAGGCAAAGTGGGACAGAGAGAGGCTGTCCCTGTAACCAAGAGATGAGTGAGTGTGTGTCTGGTCAGGCGAAAATGGCCAAAACAACTCAAATGCTCTATGTGAAGAGATATTAAACACAATTCATAAACAGGGCTAGATTATCTCCCTTTCCTTAAATGCCTTTTAACTGCTAAAGCATGAAAGATGCTTTCTGCTAATATTTCTGGGGTTTTTGTTTGTTTGTTTGTTTGCTTGTTTTTAAACAAGTGTTTCTCAAACCCAAGCTCATGCTTTGGGCTAAACACCAGGTTCTCAGTATGCCTGAGCAGCCCTACTTCATCAGTGGCCCCATTAACACTCAGTGTCTGAATCCAAGCAAAACTCACCCTTGTACAAGAGCGCCCAGCCAAATCAAGACAATAGCATCTGTGGGTACTTAAGTGTTACAGTGACAAAACCATATGTTTCCATAATGCTAGCTACGGTTTACTTGAGGTTCCTTCTTTTTACCTCAGTGTCTGATAATGTGGTACATTCAGATGTTACTTCTGCAAGTAGCTGTCACAGATCAGGATAGTGAGTTCTGTCAAGACACAGCACTGAGCCAAGCAGGCACACAAGGTGGAAAGCTGTAGGAAGACAGAAGGAAAAATTCTCATTCCCATGTGAGATGTCAAGGATTTCAGATGCCTGGCTGAGAATGGTCAGGATGAGAGGACCCGGCTCAGCTTTCCTATGCACTGGTATCAGACACGGCTTGTTTAAAGCTAACCTAGGTGCAGAACACCCCAGGTAGAGTAGTTGTAATTCTGTTTAGAATGAGGTGAATATACTAGCTATAGCTCATAGCAGAATTAAAGCTGGTTCTTTGCAAAACTATAAAATGTTGAGGATTTCACTGCTGGAAGTTTGTGATACTGTGATAGGCAGAGGTGGCCAGTGGTGAATGCAAACTACTCATCGGCTTGGGAAGGATACTAGGAAAAACCTGCTTAGAGCAAGGGCTTCTGGTGCAGTGCTGCTGCACTCGTGTTGCCCAGCACTCACTCCCTCTGCTCTTATGAAATCTTCTGACTCCTTTCCGTTGACCTGAGTTGGCTTTCTGTCAGGCCCATGGAGCAAAAACACAGGGACTTTTATGTCAGAGAAGTTTCCTTTCACCTGCTGTTGCAGAGGTTTTCAAGTTGTTGTGCATTGGACCTCTAAGATAAAAGGAATATCTCTAAGCACCTACCAACGAAAAGCACATCCACCAATAACTACTTAATTATTTCTATCCACCATAAGGTTTTCCACATCTCCATTAGAAGGTCTGCACATTGAGCCCTTTCCCCTGCCTTTACCACAGAGGTATGGCAGAAATCTGGCCATCAGGTGTAAGCTCTCTATTATATGAGTTTATCACCTGATTAAATATTTTCACATTGAGAGGGTTGAAGTCTCTGGTATTTTATACAGCGGAGTGGTTCTTTACAAGAATGATATAGAGTTCTACATATAGCGCACCTCTAGCTCTCAATTCAGTGACATGATCTGAATTAATGCAGCATGACACAGATGATCTTCACAGTTACAATGTTAAATTCAAGACTAAATCCTCTGAAGTAAAACTGGAGAAAAGGAGAGAATGGATACCAAGAGTTGAGTCTGCTTGACTGAACTTCCTGAAAGGGAGGCTCAGGGGAGACCTTATCGCTCTCTATAACTACCTGAAAGGAGGCTGCAGCAAGGCGGGTAATGGTCTCTTTTCCCAAATGACAAGCAATAGGACAAGAGGAAATGGCCTCAAGTCATGCCAGGGGAGGTTTAGATTGGGTATGAGGAAAAAATTCCTCTCCAAAAGAACTGTCAGTCATTAGAACAGGCTGTCCGGGGAAGTGGTTGAGTCACCATCCCTGAAGGTATTTAAAAGATGTGTTGATGTGGCACTTAGTGAGGTAGTTCAGTGGTAGACTTGGCAGTGTTAGGTTTATGGCTGGACTCAATGATCCTAAGGGTCTTTTCCAATCTAAACGATTCTGTAGTTCTATGGTTCTATCCATGCCAAATTACATCAGCTGAGGATGCATTTGTATTGTGTTCCTGTACCTTGTATCTTGCATTCCTGAAAATCCTTGGAAAAGCACTGGTTAGGCTGGTGAGATGGATGTGGTTGATGTATGGATCACAACCAGAGGTTCTAGAACTTGCTAATAGCTAATCTTAGCAATAGTCCGCCTGAAAAGATGAAGAAGTGGAATCTCCCTGTATTTGCTGCGCTAAGCTTTGGGTTGGCAATCACTTGCTAACATATGTCACCAGCTTTGAAAAGACATGGTTTATTTGTATGTTAATTACTGCAACACTTTGGGGGAAATATTTGTTGATACAAGAGCTGTGTAAATAGTCAAGTGGTGAGAGCTGTTGCCATTTAAAATAAAGACAAGATAGCCAATAAGAATCAAGGAAAGTCTACAATACAAAGGACCCCTCCTCGCTTATGGTTCAGTCCAGTCCCACTGCAACCTCCATTGATCTCTGTGCGCTGTGAATCAGTCTTTAACTGATCCTCATGAAAACTTCAAGAAAACTTGACACGCTCCTGCCTGATGCGGAGCACTGCTTCGGGACAGTGCACTGCATGTAAACTCAGAAGCTGGAGGTCACTTCTGGGTGACCACGGAGCAGAGGGTGTGTTAGTGTCGCTGGAAGCAATGCAGTGATAAAATACATGTCATCCTTCCTTGGACCCAGAGCCTCATCTGGACGGGGGCAGGTGGGTGTGTGTGTGTGCTGTTTTGAAGGTGTCATGCCTTCTGTGAAAAGGAGCCCAAGGCCTTCACAGCTATGATCATTAAAAGTACCTCAACACCGTCTGCAAGAAAATTCTGTAATTTCTGCTGTCTGGGCAACATGGAGAATCTGTTGCTCTGAAGTCTCCTTATTAGTCACGGATAGAAATATTTCCTTTCAGACTGGCTGCATCTCACACTCCTGGCAGAAACCTGGGTGATGTTATATCAGACACTCCAGAGCCAAATTTCCAGGTCATAAAGTGAAAATTGTTCCATCAATGTATTGAATTTCACAGCGTTGCTAATAGCAATACTGTTTACCTTGAGGGCAAACAACAAAAGAACAATTCTCTTGGATCTACTTGGTGGTTACAAACACGGTATTGTTTACCAGGCCATTTACAAACTCCTGGTTTCAGGTGTGAGCAGTATTACAGGGCTGTGATGATCAAAAGCGAGGCACGCATCTTTTCTACACAGATAGCTGAGAAGCTGCAGAGTGCCACACCCTTTCCACGTGCGGGCAGCAAGTCGCTTATCTCACAATCCGTGTTGTCACCCAGTTCTTCAAAACCACGCGGCTATTGAAATGAGAATCGCAGAGGTTCCTAGCTTCCAAAAACATGTATTTTGCCAGGCGTTGTATTCACTCTAAGGATTAAAATGTAGTAAAGATAAGAAATAGCAACACAATCTTTAGTAGTTATCTCTCTCCTTAAAGTCTGACATTGCATTACGGGTATTTTCTATGAGCTTACGTGGCGGTGGTGGAACTCACTCCAGAGACAGCCTGTAGCACAGGGACAGCACGGTATAGCTGTGTGTGTGACGGACTGGAGACGTCTAGCCACCCTGAATGGGAAAAAGATCAACTATCCAGTCTGATAAATATTTGAGTTATCAATTATGTTCATTATATCTTCGAGGGAAAACATAAAAGGAGGACGAGGGGATGAAGGGACAAAGGATGAACTTGGACAGCCCTGGTACCCACTCGTCTATCTGTTCTCAGCAAAAGCAATACAAAGATTGCAGTTATTAAGTATTCCTTTCAGGTCAGAGACACAATGGTTCACATGCTCTAGAAGGAACTTCTTCGCTCCACTGAGCTCAATTTAAGGACAGAAAAGCAGACAGCTCAGGGCTGGTATGTTTGTCTTCGTTTCCTGCTGTAAAACATAAAAGTCTCAGTGACTTGCATTTTTGTGGCAATGATTGCTGCACAACTTAAATAATTTTAAACCAAATACACTAGTAAAACAAGGTAGTATAACTTGCCATTCAGAGATTGCTCCTTCCTGGTAACAGTGAAAGATACTCTGAATATAAAGGTCATCGTGGATTATTTTCTTTTAAATTATTACCACAATCTCGCTAGAGATCTTGCAGTGCCTGAGTTGGGGGTGGTGGTGGTGGGAATTCTGTTTGATCACCCATTCATAGTGAAAAAATAAGAAACTGAAGTTATGAAACCCTGACTGAGAGAGAAAGAGCGAGTGGATCTGGAAATATATCCAACCTGCAGATCAGCTCTCCTGACAAGAAAAATAAGCTGGTGAGTTCTGGAAGTGGAGCTCAGAAGAGGACTCTGTCCTGATGAGTTTTAGCCCCTGATTATTATCTGTGCAGTTCAAACAGGGACTATCCCATGTTCATCAACAAAACTGTCCTATGACCTGCACACTGTTCTGAGAAGTCACGGCGAAGCACAGTCTTCAGAAAACCACACAGGTTAAAGAGACGAGTCGCTGAAGAGTCTGTATGCTTGGTGCCACCCAAAGGAAGAGCCATTTCTGATGATGTTCACAGCTTACACCACATCCTGTTTCAAGGCAGAGCACCTGTACAAAGTACGTGGTTTTATTTTTAACCAGCCATCTCTAATTAACCTTTTACTACCAGCATTTCTTCCACCCCAATGAAACGTGCAGTATCTTGGGAGTTGCCTTAAAAAGCATCCAGCAGTGAGCAAAGCCCCAGGTGCATCAGATCTGTGGGGTTATTGGGTTTGGTACGGCCCTTGGGGTGGCGTGTACAGCTGTTGTGTGATGTGGTCCTGTTTGCTGGAGTGCACTTCCCACACCCACTGTTCAGCCCTTCTGGCAAAGCAGGGGGAAGGACGGACCTCACAGCTCTATGTGCCACCTTACTTCTAGCACTGTCAATAGTGGAAAGCTGAGAACACTGTAGAAGGTGAAAACCTCGGCTGCTGGATACATTTTCCGTACACTTGCCATTGACCTAGAGAAAACAATGTGTTTTCTGACTGGTCACAAAACTCTCCAGGGTCCCACGTGCAAACAGTCCTTGGAAGTCTCCCTTGGACAGTTTAATTTAATTTAATTTGAACTTTTGGCGGATTGAAGGGCCAGGTTCTACAGGATCTCACACGTCCGTATCATTTGCCAAGGGTAGGCTCTGTGAATTCCACATGGGTAGTTTCTCACCATTTCTTTGTATTAACAAGCAAGTAACACCTCCTGGTCCATCCCCACTCTTTTCAAGTTGAGACTGGTGGAGAAAAGCTTCACACCAACACTACATGATGACATTTTCTCTTTTTTTAGCCTGCTGGTACTTTGTTTCCAAAAATCCTTGGGAGGAAATAACAAGGTAAACAACATTGTCCTTTCTTTCATTACAAACAATCTCTGGTGAATCATCACCATCATGGGCTAGACCAAGACTTGTGTATCTTGACCTGAACTTCTCCTGTGGCTGATTTAAGGTAAGGTGGTGCTTATCTCTGAGGTGGGAGGTATCTGAAGAAAGGTGAGTAGAGCAGCTGTGGGTGTGCTGGAGCTCCCTGTGCAGTGTGGCTTGGGCTGGAGAAAATAGCTCTGGGAACAAGGACAGTGGATGCTGCAGCCGTTTCTTTTCTTATCCTCTGTAATAATACACCTTCCTGGCTTGTTTTACAAGGCTCTTTTGTCCCTCAAAATTCTCAGAGAGAGCTCCTGCTTCACGTTTGCCTGCATTCGTTGGTTAAGGAGTGATGGGAACAGAACACTTGAGAACATATGCAGACACAGCTTTTTTACAGCAGTTGTTTCACAAGGAAGGTGGCCTTGGTCATCAAATTAACCAACCTGACCAGCACTGAGGTGAGACTGCTGGTCAATAATGAAAACACAACAAGGTGTAAGGGAAGAGCAAAGGGGTGTAAAAAAACTGAACTTCAGTTACGGTAAAGCTGAGGTTTTTCAGCTGATCGGGATGTTAAACTAAGTTACTTCCTCACTCAAAATGAGGACACACCCAGTGGTGAGAACAAAACAAACTTGTTTTGATTATTGCTGCCTTAGCTTCACTTTTCAGACTCTCCAGTCTGCCTCCACTGCCCCGGTTAGGTTTGTCGTGTCCTTGCCTAGGAGAGACAGGACTTATTCTTGGCTGTTCTTGCTACTCACTGACTGGCTTCATAAGAGGCAAAGATGCTATCGCTGAGCTGCAATAAGATCTCTGCATTAGTTTCCTCACGTTATAAGGTGGCAGTGAACAGGGCTCTTCTTAGTTTTCTTTTTTTAATTGGCTGAGTTATTACTTACATGAAACCAACCTTATTTTGAGCTTGCTCAGTGAAAGGCACAGGAACAAACACTAGTCGATGCCCTATGATGACCTTTCCAGTTGCTATTGTATAACTGTGTCCTGAAAACATTTCTCTGGCAAATGTCCTTTTCTCTCCTCAGATCAGAACTGCTTTCCTTAGATAATTTGGAACTGGATTGTGCCCAGCCTCGCACAAGGTTGGAGAAGATGCTTTTCAAGGAGCCTGTCCTCCTTGGTGCCCTTGAGCAAAGGTGGAATAAGCCCACACCCGGGATCAAAATTTACCTAGAGGATCTTGGTTCTTAACTCCAACATGTTTAAATACCTTTGAAAATGTCGCTTGAATCCGCACCGCTTGAGCCATGGAGCATGTGTAGGGCCTACAGTCCTTGCTTTGCACACTGAGGAGATACAGCATCACTGCATGCTCTGAAGTGATTGGATCATTTTAAAGTCCAATGAGACCACAGAACAGGCATGTACAAGGTCTCCCACTGTGTCTGAGCCCTACAAGTGTTTCTGTGGACTGTTTTGGAAGATTTTGGAGTACTTGGGAGATTTATTGCTCCTGTTTTTCTGTACATTAACAAGGAATAATACCTTAAAACGTCCAACTCTTGCTTCCAGGATTGACTGAATTGATCAGCAATCTGTCTGTGGAATGGACCCTAGGGAAGGATGCTTCCCATCCTGACTTCCAGGAGTTGGCAGAGCTTAGCAAGACATCTATTATCTTTTAGGACATGGAACAGCGGTTCTTTGCGTTACATTCACTTTGTGTTTTGACATGGCAGAGGCAGGCTGGTTTATTTAGACAAAGTATATGAGGTATGCTGGAGACCTAACTGGGATTTTCCCAGGCTGGAGTTATTCTTCCCACTGAATTGGGAGCATAAGATACAGGCAGGGCCTGTGATGTGTGTATACATTCATTTTTGCTTGAGTTTTCTGTCACTCCTTCCCCTTGCTCTCTTAACATAATGATTTTCATAGTTTTCATTATAGGAGCAGAATTAAAGCCAGTATAGAAGGACGAACTAAACCATACAGAGTTCTTTGTGGCACATTGCAGAACCATTCCCTAATGGAAAGCAGATGGGCTACAGGATTCAGTACAGGATTCCCACTTTTCTCCCTGTGGAACACAAGCTACTGGCTTTTAACGTCATTACTCACCCGTCTAATGTAACTGGTTTAAGAACAAGATGCCTATAGGATTGCGCTTCTAATTAAATTCGTACAACTCTCTCAACTTGTCTTTTCTCTTGTGAGCCTTGTGTGTGTGCAAGACATGGGGGGCTGCGTTGGTGAGGTTCGCTTGACGCTTGGGTGGTTTTTACTGGCACTTACAAATGGCAAAGTCCTGGGGGACCTCTGATGCTTTGTTCTTGGACTCAGCACTTGTGAATCCTGAGCTCAACCTAAATTGAAAATTGGATAGGCCAGATTCCCAGCTGTTGAATATTGATACCTCTTGATTGACTCTCGCAGCGAAGTGCTGATTTCCATCAGATGGGGATATGTGCACGGCTGTGTGGCTTTGAGGGTGCCCATCTGTTGAGCAGCCAGGAGAGGCTCTTCTCATCAGTGATCCCAGCCTGCAATATTTGAATTCTGACCCATCCGTCAGTGACCCGGGGTGGTAAGTCTGACGGAGGATAAATTCAGGGGCTGCAGACTGTTTGTTTTAATAAAGTTTGTTTTCTTTGCTTGGCTCTTATTGAGGCAATTAGGGTTTAAATTACCTCTCATCTTCCAGGTTAGCCATGAGCGATAAAAAGGTTCCAGTACAGGAAGATTACATGCTGGCTTCCTTTTCTAGGCTTGCATGGGGAAGAAATGTAAGGTTTTAATTTCCAGACCTGCTTACAGGATTCTCACAATTTTTACAAACCACAAGTTTTGACTATCCTCCTATTTTCCCCTTCTACCTAGAAAAAAAAGATGAACATTAAATCAAAGCTGAAGAATGTAATCAAAATGGGATTTACGTCCTGAGATGTCTTTAAAAGTCCTTGTAGTATTTAAATAAGTTGAAATTATCTTTGTTATTTGTGCCAAGCTGTATAATTTCTGTGGTGTATCCTGCCCTATGAAATGGGAAGTGGTTTTGCAGACTTCCTTATATAGGTCCTCTGTTTAAAATAGTTTGGAGTATTTTTTATTATTCTTTAACTGTGATAAGACAATCTCAACTCTGTTTACATTCTTCAGCTCCCTGACTTTTTATCTTCAAGTGAAGCGCTGTTTTTCTTTGAAAGGTAAAAATGTCATCCTTAGATGAGAATAGCACTGTGTGAAGACAGCTGATCAGACAATATTCTACTGCCAGTAAATCAAGGGAAAGTATGAACTCTGCACTTGGCAAAAAAAGGATTCAAAACTCACAAGCTGCAGCTGAAATAAAACTTACCTCAGTGAAGTGGGATCAGCTAAAAGAGGAATGAGGATTTTGGCAGAAAATCAGGATGCTACACAATAATCAGTGTGTTCTTGCCTTTCAGGGCTAGATGCAAAGAAAAGAAGACAGCAGGAAAGGAATGGGGACGTGGGGGAAGGAGAGGTGGGTGATGGTATTTCCTTGTGTGCAGAATAAAGCGTTTTTAATAGCCTCGCTTAATTATTTCACATTTGGGAAAATGGAGAAGGACAGAATAATTGTAAAGTGAGATGGTTCTCACCTGGAGCTGCTCCTTCAGGAATCAAAGCTGTCAATTGACTGCAAGACTCACCTGGAGAATCTCCTCACTGGAAATCTCTGAAGTGATGGAAAGCTAGCAGAGCTCACTCTGCTGCCAACAGCACGTTCACTGCCTACCTGACTTGCTTCTGGTTCCCAGCAGGAACAACTTCCTTATGGCAAGTAGGTTATAGCAGCCGCCAAAGCCACATCTGGAGCCTTGGATTCTATAAGTAAAGCTCCCATTGTCTCTGTTCAGCTCTCTTACATCAAGCGTATCCCAGGGATGAGTTTGGTCTGAATCCTCGTGAGGCAGAGTGCACAGTGGCTCATCCTGCTATGAGAAACGTTCAGGCAGAGGCATCTACTTATCTTACCGAGAAATACATAGGGTGAAATGAGAGCACCTCAGTTTTGTCACCCATTTGCCTCAAGAAAACATCTGAAATGAGGATAAAGAAACAGAATAATAACTATGAAGAGAAGATTTATAGGGACAGGCATTAATGAAGACAATGCAGAGGATGGACTGTGGAGGTGTTTTGGCCATGGACTGGAGACAGCACTGTGAGTAAGTACGTGTGTATACGTGGAAATCAATTCAAGAACAGAGTACTAACCTTCTTCACAAGGACCCCTGCAGGAAGAATTGACAAGTAAAGAATACAAGGGCAATAAGAATGGCAGAGGGTTCAGAGGAAGGAAGCTGAAAGACCTAAGCCTGCTCGGCAATGGAAATTGGAAATGTAGGAAAAATGGAACAAGTAGCTTAAAAAAAAGAGAGAAACGTTAAATAAGGAAGGCTGAGATGTATGAGCAACAGATTGTGGTTCCATTCATGCACATTAGTTCTTGACACATTCTTCCTTGCTGACAGCTGTCCAGTATCACAGTAGATTTTAGACCACCAGGATGGGAGAAACATATGGGAGATGATGACACAGAAGTAGTGCAGAGGAGACTTGAGTCAAGTTGCCTAAATCACTCTTACTGCTTCACAACAGGACAAACTAAACATGTAGGGCAGGTAATCAAATCGGTGACACAAATATTTGTCATATCCAGCATGGCATTGCAATTTTCAAGCTTGTATCTCACAGACTTAAGTTAATTTAGATACTAGGATGGATCAGGAATTCCCAAGGAATGAACAATAGAATGGAAAAGTGTGTAGGGGAAAG
>NW_010391133.1:101196-109860 GCF_000710305.1 Buceros rhinoceros silvestris | reverse complement strand
GGTGAAAGAGTGGAAGATACGTTACATTACTCTCAGGATTAATATTTCCATGTTCTTTGAGTATAATGGAGAAAGGAAAGCTGCAGTAGGTTCACGGTAGGGGAAAAGAAGGTTTCACTATCTTTCTATTCTTTTGGAAGAATAATGGCTGTCAGGAAAGCCATTGTTCCTCTGAAGAACAAGAAGGAAGATAAAGGGAATTTCTCTAGACTCTCATCCTCATCTTCATTTCCTCCATTCCTTTTGGACCCAGCTGAAAGAATTTCGTATCTGGAAGCATGAAGGAGAGCCATGAAATCTCTGGTGCTGAGACACTCTTTGCCTTCTACTAAGCACTTTTGCTGCATAGCAGTTGAACTCTGTCTGAGTTCAAGACTGAGGTATCAAAGAACAGTTTTATCAGCCATCCACACTTGACCCAGGGCCAAGGAGCAGGAGGAAAATGCAGGTATTATGTTACAACATAGAGTCTGTGCAGCTTGAACTAATAGCTCCTTTTTGTATCCTCTATGACTTCTTAGCTTCATTAAAGGGATGCAAGATAGCAAAAATTTCGTCTGTATTGAGCAGCAAAGATAAGGTTTCAATTCTTTATTTACACCTCTCTGCTGCAGGGAGTAGGTGGTAAGCTGGTAAGCTTGCTTAACTGCCTTCCCAGTTCAATCCTGAACCAGCACATTGTGAGCTTTGTGGTGCAGAGGGCCCAGGAAAGCTGTGAGTACATAAAACCCGGGATATTTATTAACTTCAGACTCATAAACAAACATGGTTTGTTCTGAAACTGTAAAAGTGTAAATATGGAAGTGGCAGTGGATTATCTTTTTAAACAGATGAATAAGAAAAAAAGAAGCTGTATTTTCCATTTAAAGAGGACTAGGTTGCAACTCTTTCTAGGATTTGGTGGCTTGAGATGGATCCTCTGGGATGAAGTCACAGACATGAAGTAACAAAGATTTTTGCCTTCCTGGAGGCAGTTTCACTGTGGAGTTGAAATTCAACCTGGTTTTGAGGCAACAAAACACAAGGATGAAGATCTTTTATCATTCCCACGTAGCCTAAGAGATGGGTCTGCTGAAATACTAACTAGAGACCACAAGTTCCAGCCGGGTGTTTCACTGGGTTTGTGACATCTATGGATATAAGCTTTGGTTTTCCTCCATGCTGGAATCAAGCTCAATCACAGATAAACTAAACTGGCAGTTGAATAATTTTATTTCATTAGTCTCACGTCTCTGCCAAGAGCATCTTTCATCTAGTTTACTGCCAGGCATACACTGAATGCCAACCTGAGTGCGTGTGTGTCCTGTGTTAATGTGTGAGGTTGTATGTTATATCTAGTCTGCTCCAAGTAAAAGACAAAAATCCCAACAGAGAACAAAACCGGAAATTTTTCACTCTGGATGTGGCGGGTACCGGTGCATGCTTGTCAGTGTTTGAGATTTGACGGTAGTAAGCTGAGTTCTCAGGAACTCCCATGGAAGTGTAGATTGTCTCAGATCACAGGAGAAAACAGCCTTAGCCCTGTGGGCAATGCATCAATTTTCAAGAGCAGCGCTGGAACACCAGCACCACGACGAGGTTGGTCCTGCCCTCAGGAGGAGTTTGCAACCTAAAGAAAACCAGGGATCAGAGTATTCCTCTAGGGAATATACTCATTCCAGCTTTAACCTGGACTCTTGGACTTGGTGTTTTACCCCTTTGGCTACCCAACCCCCCAAATCACCTCAGCCATGCATAGCAAGGTGTGCAACTCAGAGGCTGGATTTAGTCCTCGCTCAGTCTGGCAACATGTTTTCTTTGCTGCAAGGACACCAGTTACATCAGTTAAGCTCTGAGCACCTCCCAAGAATGATTCCGTGTCTCCTGGTGTTTCTGGAGGAGAGATACATTTATCTCACAGTTTGAGAAGCAGCACTGCATCACAAGAAATCCTAACGGTCCACATGGGAGCAGCATGCGGGCAGCTCAGTGTTGTCATTGCTGGCTGTCCAGATCTGAGGCAGGGACAAGAGAACTGCTGCCTGTCAGGAGTGCCAGTACACCTGGGGCAGCAGCCGTATTTTAAGGTGAGACACGAAGCTATTCCATTTTTTGTTTTCCATCTATAGCCCTATATACAAATAATATCACACTTCCATGGTTCAGAGACAGTGTTGACCAGAACAGCCTCCTCCAACAGGGTTGATCAGGCAAGTTCACCAAAGCACTGGCTTTAAAAATACGTGTTTGAGGAGACAAATACCAGCTTGCTTCCTACATAACTGGCCATTTTTCCTCCCTCAGTTCTTAGCTTCTCATTGTTTACTCTGTTCCCTTTCCCCACATATTTTCCCTTTGCTTCTCTGTAGTAAGGAGGAAATCTGAGAAGCTCTGACTAAGACCACCCTATAGCTAAAGTCTGAAGTTAACCGCTGTGATGAACTGGCACACTAACCACGTGGGCTGAGGACCAGAGAAATGGGTGTCTCTTCTGCCTACAACAGGGCAGGAGAAGAGGAAGAGGCAGCCCCCAAACTGTGACATGCGTTTCAAAGTTGTCTTCATGAACTGAAAGATGAGGAGCAGCAGATGAGGTAAGAACACGGCTGCTGAAGCACAGGAGATGGACTTTGCCTAGCCCAGTGTCATAACTCTAGCATTGGCCACTGGAAGACATTATAGGAAAGGATGTAAGGAATATGGATCCTGTGTAAGGTGACCCTTCCCTGGCGTCCCCCCTTCCAGCAGCCAGCAGCTCAGGAGCTTTCTCCCAAGAACCATGTGTAATGACCCATAGTGGGCTTCTCCATTATGGATCTGCCAAATTCATTTTCAAACCATTCAGTGCGTTGTGCTCCACATCCACATGTATTCTGCGCTGTGCAAGAAAATAATTTCCTTTGGCTTGTTAAATTTGCTGCCTGACTAGTTTTTGAGGTGCCTTCTAGGTATGAAAAGGTGTTCTTCCTGTTAGAAGAGGCGCAGTGACAGTGCTCTATTTCTGCTAGGTAAGCAGCCACAATGCAGACTGCCACGATTTCAGAGGCAATGCAGTACTTGATAATTCACTGACGTGGATGCCAAAGGTCTAGCTTCCCTTTAAAATGTTAGCCTTTTGCTTCTTATACTCTCTTACCTTTCTGAGACAGGTTGGTTGTTTTCTTGCAATAATTGTAATCTGTGCAAGTAGCTGCCGGACCACAGACACTGAAAAAATAACCCCTTTTGAGTTGTATGAGATGATCTTTTCCTCTCTCACTCTGTTTTCCCCCGGCAGTTAAAACATAGCAACTTTCTCTGTTTTCCTTCCAGGCATATTTATTTCATCTGTAGCAGGAGGTTAAGCAAAACTGCGTTTGTCCAGACTGCCACTGCTTCAAGCACTCGATGGCAACAGAGCAGAAAATCCTTATCTTGTTTGCCTTTGCAGTAAAGGCTTTGTGGAGTCACGTTAGCTAGTGCAGGTCTTGGGACCATGTACGCAGCCATCAGGAAACAGGTCTCTTCCCAAACAATTTCTGGATGTGATTACGTATCCTAGCCATTATGCTCCCTTTTGGATTCTTTCAGGTTGGACCAGATGCCGCATTTGGGTGGATTTCACTGTGACTGGGTGAATCCTGAGACTTCAGGAATCTTTCAGGTGTAAGCTTACAGCTGGTGCATCCTACTTTCACTGAACTCCACAGGGATGGTGTGACAACATTCGTGTTGATCAGGCTGCAAGGAACAGAAGGGCAAAACCTCACCAGTAAATGTGAAAGCTCTTCAGTGAGGACTGCAGCATTTGTTAAATTCCTTTGGAGATGAGGCTTTACAGAGAAATCCACAAAATTCAGAGAGGCCGAAAGCAACACAGAATCAATGTTGTCATCTCTTCCCTGCAGCATCCATTCTCTCCCTCTGCTTAGTCGAATTTACTATCAGCCTCTTGTTTTAAGTAATCAAGTGCTTGCAGTCAGATCAATAATCCCTTAATCTCACCTCGTTTGTATCCTGTTTGTCTTCCTGGCCCCCTTCCCGTGAAGTTATCTGCAGGTATGCTCGAGCCATACTGTACTCGCAGTACCAGGGTTGTGCTTAATACATCCTGGGACCCGACCTTATCTTTGCATACTTCTTACCATCCGCTCATCAAATGACCGTCACCAGCAGATGGAATTTCACAACCCAAGCCAGGACGCACATGTGCTGTTTGGTTTGTTAGAGCTGGTCTCTCAAATACGACATCTTATCTGAAAGTAAGCAAAATAACTCGCTACCCTTTTTACAGTAGCCTCGAGTAAAATCGCTTTCATCCGTGAAGGAAAAATGGACCTAAGAGGTGTTTGTAAGTCTGTGAGTCAGTGAAAACCATCTTGTCAGTATCAGCAGGCTACAGATTTGAAAGGAATTTAGAGAATACAGGAAGGGAATTGCCATCTGAGCCGTTTCTACTCCTACAAGCACTAAACATAACAACCGCATTAGCCATGAAATAAAGCAAACGCCGCTGTTAACCTGGCTGTGAGATGTTCTGATAGTCTCTGTTTTTCAAAGTGTGAAAGCAAAAAGCTTTCTTTGAACTAGAAATCAATGGAGATAACATTTCCTTTTCTCCTGCTACAGCCTGCACCTCTGACCCCAGAGCTGAAGCCTGGGTCCTGGTAGTGGAAAGTCCTTGACTGGTGGCAGCGAAGAGAAAACCATCACCTGCTCAGTCACAAGCATGTAGCCCCACAGTGGTGTTTGTTAAATAAGATCAGCTAATAGTTGCACAGCGGAGCTTCAAAGCTTCACAGCACAGTTAATGAAGGCTTTGTAGATGCCATTTGCCCGCTCGAGCCTTGGACTTTAGGTTTGATATTTAATGTGATAAATCTGATGCAGTTTGGACTTAACCAGTTTTCGGAATAAAAAGGAATAGAATTGCCAGGAAAGGAACACAAATTTTGACCTCCAGTCCTGCTCCCAGCTTTGTTTACAGCATTTGAAATGGCTTCACTCTATCAGTAGCCCGCTAGTTTGAATGTGTAAGAGTAAGAGGTAAATCTCATCTGTGTTAATGAAGAGGTTCTAGCTCAGAAGCTTTTTTAGAGAATAAAAAATACCATTTTAAGGCTCAGTTCACATTGTAAAATCTTCACCTTTTCTAGTATTTTCTTACCATAGAGTATATACAACCTTAGGGGTTTTTTTCCAACATAGGTACACAAATGTATGTATGACTTCATGTATGAGCATCCAAACATTTTCATCTCCTTATATTGGTACCTTTCTGTTTTGTAAGGGTGAGCTGAAGCATCTTGCCATAACTCCAGTGTAGTCAAATGGTATTGACACTGTCAGACATGACATTGACTTCTCAACGTGCTCTCTCAACAACCTTCATTTGGTCACTGTCTTCTTTTTACACAGCACAGGGTCACGCTGCCAGAAATGCGATGTGTGGGTACGCATAAAGGGAACATTCATGACACATCAGTGCAATGCAGGCACCCACATTACCTCTGGATGGATATTAGAAGGCAGCTGTGATAGCAAGACAAGTGAGGATGTGAGTGCTGGCGAATATTCGACATTTTACCTCTCCTCAGCTCTGTGACCAAGCGGCTTTGTGCTGAGCTACAAGACTGTGAGTGACAGCAGCTGAGCTACAGACACCATGTTCCCTGCCAGATCTACATAGGCTCCCCGACCTTCAGCCGAAGGGTGACAATGAGCAGCTGAGCAGGACGTAACAACTCAAGATGCTGCAGCCTTTTGTTGGTTTGCAAGACTCAGGGGTAGCCAGGCTCTCCTGCCTTTTCAGAGCCAGCCTGAAGCCTGGCCGTGACTGCATCATGACTCCTGCAACAAAGCTGATGGCATTTAGTAGAGAATGCTCTTCACGTGTGTTCTTATCAAGTTCACACTTTAATTTAAGCCTGTATCCTTTCACTCCCGCTGAACCCCAGAACCATCATCTCTCTTCAGGGTACTGGAATTTCTTGCAGCAGGAGGGTATCTGATGGTGTCCTTCAGAAAGGCCCTTCAGATTGCTTCCTTTATCCTGAGTCCTCCTGCAGTGCCAGAATTTTTTCAGCATAGTAAAAATATTTCATTCATTATCAGGAGCTTAGTCATCTGATTCTTGGTGCTGATGCTGCCTCACGGAACAATGGCTGGCTGCCACTCCGTCTGCTTCTCTGGGAGAGCTGCACTCTGCAATCTTCATGTGTTTCTTTCTCTTTTTAATATCCGTGGCTTTATCGTGGGAATTGATTTTTCTAAATGCCCACCTGGTATGTTTTCTCTTCATTAGAAACAGAGACCAGGTGTTAATTTGTACCAGTGTCACTGACTTCAGATGATAATGAGTTCAGAAAGGGTGGAAAATCAAAGCATATTCCACCATGCCTAGAGGAGCAAAACTGTGGGGAAAATCATCCATGGCTGGGCAAAGCAGCTGAAGGGCACTCTACCCCTCCCTTATGTGCCTTCCTGTAGCTGCCTTTATCCTGTCTTTAAATGATTGGTGTGACCAAAGGAGCCCAGGGGAAAAGACGGAGAGAACAAGTAGAGCCCCACAAAGCTGCATCCTGTGCTAGCCATGAATAAAACAAAGCCAGGGGAGCGCAGTGCAGATCAGCGCAGTTCAGAGTACTCAGTCCTTTCTGTCCCTTCGGGGAAACCTCAGATCACACACATCAGCCACCAGGAGCACAGCGAGACGTGAGCTACTCTGCCTTTGCATGTGGACACAGATGGAGAGCACCAGGATCAAAGTCTTCCACAACGGGAGTATGAGGTGTGGAGGATACCTGGGTCTAACTGCCTTGTTCTTGGCCCAGTTTTCAGCCTAAATGATACCATACTTGATGCGCTGTCATGTGCATAGGAAAAATGAGCCTGAGGAGTTCTTGCATTACTTTGTTTCTCTCTGGGTTCCCTTATATTTGGAAAGGAAAACAGAACTATTATGATCGTGAGCGTAGTAGAAATGTTGGATAGGAAAGGACATCCTGACGGCTTCTTGACTAGGATATTAACACCAGCACGGTTGCTACATGATGCTATTCTTTCTCTCTAGCACAAAGGACTTGTCCAGAGTCTCCTTGTGTCTCCTTGTTCGTGGGAAGGATGTAGCCATTGGGACCACAGCATCACAGATGACATTTATTGCCCTGAGCCTCTCATAGCGAATTTGTGGTTTCTTTTTTTCCTCTTTGAAGGTGAGCCTGAGAAATACTTGTGCACCTTGTGTACAGGGCAGAATGGCACACGGATAATCATGGCGAGCTTTCAGCAAGTGATCATCAAAGTTGCTAAATGCCAATCAGCTAAGCTGGAATTTACTAGGTCAGCTTAGTGGTCTGTTGACAATATCTCTCATTACCTAACCGATACAGCTACAGACAGTTCTTGGGTAAAATGCACTATTATTGCAGGGTTTTACCAGAATTTCCCCACCCCTGATAAATTTCATGAAGGCCAGAACATTAGAAACTGGAACCCAAGCTTGGGCTCTTCTGTCAGTAGTCCTGTTCCCCAGATGGGTTGGTTTTCAAAGATGCTGAAAGGGCAAAAAATCCCACTGAAGTTGATGAATAGTTTGAATATTTTGGCATAGATTTTCAGGGTTAAATGATTAACGGAGATATGCAAATCATCAATGATATGAGATAACTGCTTTATTTCTGCTTGTGCTTTTGATAAGAGATGTCACCATGGAAAGGAAATGAGTCACATGTTTGTAAAAGGCCAGGAGAGACCCATTTCTGAACAATGTGAGTAGATTCCTGGCAAGACAGGAAAATCAAACAGAGTACAGATCAAACACACAGGCAGAGGAACTGCAGCACAAAACCCATCGCACAAAGATGGGTTTCCCCTCTGATACGATGAGCTGTGTGGTTCTCTCAAAAACCTTTGCAGCAGAGTGGGTGACTTCCTGAGACACACTCACAGCAAAGCTAAGGGAATAATGCTGTGGATTTCCATGTTGTTGGTGCACATATTCACCCATTTTAAATAAAGAAACTGCTTTGTGACGCTTTGCTACCTGAAAGTGGTAAAAGTATCTGCTACTTCTCTAAAATCCAGCAAATTATTATTTGCTTACGCAACCTTGAAAAAGAACGTTGAAAGTCTTTTGTTGTCATTACCATGGTGGAGGACATAATGAACAATTAAATTCTGGACAATCTGTGATTATCAAGGATGGCACAGAAGACTTGTTTGCCCTGAAGTCTGTGGGAAATCCAGCACTCTTGCTTCTACAATGCGTTCCCCTTCAGATACACTGTCTGGAGGTTCCCTTTCCTGACACTTCTTTGTGTGTTTTCTGGATGTTTTAGAATCATTATGGCCACTGTTACCCATGCAGGGCCGTGACTGAGCAAGGTGCTTCCTTATGTACTTGCTCAGAGGTCAGCTCTGTTAAACCCTATCCCTTCAGTTCCTGCCCTGAGAATCATAGATTTTTCAATATTCTGCATTTTACCCAAAATTGTTCCTTATGTTGGCTTCTGATGTAATACCTTCAGCAGTCCACATAATAGAGGAAAACATATGTCACTGGTCTGAAGAAAAGATTTATCAAGAAAGGACAATTATCTGAAGGAATACCCACAACCTGATCTGATTTCTTTGACTGGGATGATTTTCAGGCGATGATATTACTACGGGCCAAATTTGAATTCCACAGGCCTAGTGTATATCTGG
>NW_010391133.1:81949-101084 GCF_000710305.1 Buceros rhinoceros silvestris | reverse complement strand
TGGTCTATGCCCTGGCTTATGGATACAAGTCCCCTGAAGCCAACGGAGCTGAAGAAACGGAACTGCATTTGCCTTTGAGTTTAGTGACATTGTCTTGGATTTATGTCAGTGAAGTTGCGAGCAGACCGTCGTTTAGCTGGATACTGCCAAAAGGAAAGATCATGGTGCGCTGCTAATATGTGTGGCTGGAAACAATCCAGGAATGCTACAGAAGCCAGATTTTTACAAAGCTGTGAAACCATCCTCTGGGCACACTATATGGGTCAAGGTACTAGGCACTAACGGAAGTCGAATGGGTCCTGGGCGGGTCTAATCTGTTTCAGGGCAGCAGTGAAAGCAGGTATAAGAATAGCTCAAGATCCAGCGAGGCTCCATCTGCCAGCTGCCGATGTACAGCACCGGGACGGCTCAGACTGTAAGCTCACCCCTCGGTTTGGTCCGAGAGACACTTAACGCGGAGCTCTGCAATATACCGATTTTGCTGAGGAAACTGCTTGTGGGCTAAGAAATCAGCGCAGAAAGGAAGTCAGGTTTCTTGCTCTCAGAACACACACGGGTGTACACAATTTTGCAAGCAATGCATTTTTTAGCAGCATGGGATTTGAAACTAATCCACCCCCAAAACGGTTTCCTGGTTTCCTCTTATTCTCAAAAATAAATCTACCCTCTAGTACTGAAAATCAGAAAATATTGTGACCCTTCAAAGGAACTTTGAGGGGAACTCTGGAAATCCCTGACTATGAAGTGCTCACTCTCAGTCTAAACAAAGTATTTTCTGTGGAAAAAAAAGTATGTAAGAGTGAGTATATATGTGTACATACGTGTATGCAAGCAAAATTTCTGTCTGTCTCTCCAGTGACAATGGAACGCATAACTCTTTTTTTTTTTTTTTTTGGCCATATTAAGATCTGGTAAACTATCAGTAAGTTCTCTTCCTGTTTGGTTAAATTAATGTAGTGAGATTCAGGGGAATTATCCAACCTATTTCAGGTACATGGTGGATATGTGTTTTGAATTGCTTGACTGTTTATGTATCTTTTTTTTTTTCCCAGTAAGAGTGAGCGAGTTTTATTTTAGACTGACTGTGAGTGGTTCAAGGAATCCATACAGCTGGCTGTTTAACAGTCACAAAACCATGGTTCGTGATCCAAGGAAAGCACTGCAGTAACATTGTGCCTTCTGCATGCTCACCTTTTTCAGAAGCCAGTGAAGTTTAGATGTCTGATCTGAAAAACAAAGCCAAACTCAAGTCCTTAAATGCCTGTCCTAGAAGCAAGTTGAAGTCAATTACTAATAAATATTCCCCTTGAAGTCTGTGGATATGAATTTGTCAGCAGATGATGCCTCAAACATTGACCTCTTTATCAAGGTGAACTTAATCAACCTAGATAATTTGTTGTTTATCGGATGGAAAGCTGGAATGGAGCTCTAATGACAATGTTCTCTAATTCCAACTGCTGTGTAAATATCATAAAAACATACAGTAAAAATATGGCCTGGTTCCAGGCATGAAAATACTGTCCTTTGTGATTAATCAAATGAAGAGGAGGGAATGACTGTAGTGTCAATGCCAGGAAAAAAAAAATTCAGCAACAGGAGGTTATATTAATGTTCCTTTTCAGTACTGCCCATATTGTCTTAGCTGGGTTAACATGCTCTAGAAGCCTTTAGGGTCTTGCAGACTGGTCTCAGTCTTTGATGCCTTTTATCCCATATCTTAGAAACATTCCCCTGACATCAGATTTACCTGTTAGAACACATTTCTTCACCATAAAGTCCCGTGAAAGAAGGTCTGATAAAATAGAAGACAATCCAAATAAAATAATTTATTCAACAGCAGATAACAATTAAGATAATACTCTTCTTATCTCACTATTTCTTTCGCTTTGGCTCATTCCGTCATCTTTTTGGCCATCTTTTTCCCAAACAGAGCTACTGGCACACTGTAGGTGACTTGAGATCCCCTGGTGGAAATTACCTTATCTAGCTTTTGATATCCACGCTGTAAGTTGTGTCTGAGATGGTTATCCCATTGTAGTCAACTCCAGTATAGTCAATACACTTCAAAGTGTGATTGATCTGACCAAGAGCTGCTGTCCTGTCTGCTTTAGGATGAGAGAAATTGCACCTTAAAGCCTTTTGAGTTTATTGACCTTCTCTCTATTGACTATGAAGAGAGCTCACGGCCAGAAGTTTAGATACAGAAATCCACGCTGCAGTGAGATGTATCCCCTCCCTCTTGACTTCAATGGGATGTTGATCAATCCCTTTATATGGACATATACGGGGGCTCTTGATCTTCTGTTTCGTTTTTAAGACAATGAACAAGTAACTGGAACCCTATGAGTAACATAATTGTTCTGTATCCACAAATGTGCCGTAGTGAGTCACTTGCAGATCCTTTCATCATTGCTCAGACAACAAACAACTTTAGACATGACTGAAAATTCTCCGGTATATCTGTTGTCAACATGAAAAAAAATTAATAACACGAGTTTTCTGAGTGGGAGACAGAAGGTAGCTTCGGTTCATCTTCAGCAGGTAGGTTCATGATTCAGATACCTTTCCTGGAAAAGCAATAATGTTGTGTTCGCTTGCTTTTTCTTGTAGTGGCTGCAGATAAAGCTTTCCCTGGTTCCTTTTGATGGTTGGTTGATTATTTTTGTCACCCTTTCACGTTGTTGCTGGACAGCTCCTTTTTCAAAGTGCAGCAGTATTGGAGGCAATAGGAAGCCAAAGAACATCCTGCTTGGTCTGATGGGCCTTTTGTTAAAAGGACAGCTGGGTTTTTAGTGGCGTCTGCCATGGTTTGAAGAGAACCAGAGGAACACACCGGTCAACCATCTAGTTTCACATACTATGCTACTTTCTCCCTCTACTTTTCGTAATCTTTTGCCTCTGTGGGTTTTACCTGGTTACTTTGGGGCATTGTCAGCACTTCATGCAGACTTGGATATCTATATCTTGAGACTGACTTCAGGTTTTAGTTACATAAAGTTCTACTCCTTTGTGAATGCCTATGAGATAGCTTTAGCCTCAGCACTGGCGTCTGTCTTAATGTAAATAAGTAACGATATTTACTAGTTGGAACAGGAAGAGCTGTGTAGATAAAGCACTGTCTCTGTTATAGTGGGAAGGTTGGCAGATTAGTACTGAGTTTGCATTTGTATTTTAAGGAGTGGGACATAATGTAGCCAGCGGATGAAGTATTCTCAGCCATGGAATAGCTGTGTCACTTGTTTTCAATTTAAATGACAGCCACACAGGATGTAAATGTGAAGCAGGCTGGTAGAAGTCAAAATCCCCTCCTCTCAAGAACCACAGAATGATGTTTTGGGAAGAGATGGTTCTATTCCACTGTTAAGTGGGCGGTGGACATACAATACGACAATGTCAGAAAAATTTCCAAAATGAATGAGTAATACACTCTGTACTATGAATGCTCTTAACTGCGCCAATGACATATACATTTAACAGTACGTTATACAGGGACCAAGTTGTGCCTCTAACTTGAGTACATCATGCACAGCAGGCCAGACCTGAAGGGAAGATCTCGGCACTACATTCTCTGACACTGGCAACCCCTGCCCAGGTGCCATGCTTAGTGCCGAAACATGAGCTTTGCATGAGATAGAGGAAAGATGTAGAACTTGTAGTTAGTTGTAACACTGTGAAGTGCGTCTGCTCCATCCCTGAGTCCCAATCAGCGGGATGAGTGCTATAGAGAGGTCATGTTGGCAGCTGAAATGTGCAATGGATGGAGCAGCTGCCAGCACAGTGACACTGGAAGGGCTGGGTGTGAAGGGAGAAGCCTGTGGAGAGGAGTATAGTGGAGCTTTATAGAACCATGAAGGGGTGAATAAGGTAACTGTAGAATCTTTTTCACCCCCTTCCACAATACTGCTCAATGGAGGGAGCATCTGCCAGCACAGTGACACTGGAAGGGCTGGGTGTGAAGGGAGAAGCCTGTGGAGAGGAGTATGGTGGAGCTTTATAGAACCATGAAGGGTTGAATAAGGTGAATAAGGTAACTGTAGAATCTTTTTCACCCCCTTCCACAATACTAGAACTATGGAATCATTCATTAAAACAAGTATCTGTTTGGTTTAAAACAGATAAAGTACTTTTTTACATAGGGTGTGTTGACCTTCTAGACAGAGCTCTGGAAATAGCACTGGCAACGTTAGAAAGAGGTTAGGCAAATTCATGGACAGAAGGTCAGTTAACAGGCACGAAAGAGCAAGTGTGCTCTAATACCCCTAACCAGTTGGTTGCAGAAGCTGAGGAAGTATGAAGTGAATGAGCCACAGGTTCCAGGTGTGCTCCTTGGATAGTATCTCCTGAAGTCCCTGCACGAGGCAAACTGCCAGAGGCCAGCAGGGCTTTTCTTTTGTTGTTATATTCTCACTACCTCGCATGATGTGTTTCCATTCAAATTGTGAAGATCATTTTAACTGACTTCTGGAGTTCACTAGAGTGTTGGTTTTAGGGCATGCTACTGAGGATATGTGTTGTGTGCCTTGGGGTGTTGCATACAAGCAGGAGTGAATGTGCAAAGCTCTCTGGGACAAGCTGGAGGACAGCAAGGGGAAGAAGAAGTTGTTCAGTGCCATCCAGACCTCCTGTTGAGACCCACAGGCACACCCAGGCTTTGTTCTGGTGGGAACTTGTTGCTTCACTACAAAACACATTCCAGTGAGTAACAGCTACAATGTTTATGAAACGGGCGGGGATGGTAGAGGACCAGGATGCATGATGGGGGCATGCGGTACTTGAGACCATGAACATAACTGGATGAAGTTTCACCTATGCTATTAGCTAGTCTGCTGTACTGAAAAAGGATCCAGCCTACTTGCAAAGGGTTAGAGCACTGACAGGAGCCTCCATGGAGTCATGCAGCTGAGTGCCCTCCCCGTTTGGTTACACGGGCTGACAGTTAAACCAGAGGCTTCTTTCTTCCATTGTCCTGCGTGGTGCTGGCAATGAATAGGCTCCCAGGGCTGCGCTTAAGGGGACTATAAGGAAAAATAACCACACCACATATGAAAATCCAACACTAAAAACTGGCAGTTTAAAAGAAGAGAGGGTGTTGAGCTTTAATTATGGGCTTTTGGCACGAATGAAGCAGGAGAACCAGAGCAAATTCAGGTGAAAGCTTCAGCTGCCTCCACCCGAACATAGCAAGGTGATACTGAAGCTGTTTCTAATTGCCCAAGCCAGCAGGAAAAGAAGACAGCAGGGAAGGGCCCCCATATGGGAGCACATGGCATCCTGCTCCTGGTTTTTCTCAAACCCAGATGTTCCTGTGGCTATGGTAAAATTGGTGTCTGAGTGGCTGGTGTGAACTAATTGCATATACATCTTCCCCAACATTACCAACACGCTCAGTTTTACATAGACTCCTTTTGCTCTTTGTAAAGACAATTATGTGCATGATCTTACGGCATCAGAAACAGAAGGATATGAGCTTTCATGACATCATTCATCTCTCTGTGGGAGCGTAGGATTGTAAGGTCTGCAAATAAGCTTGCCTGGGAACAAGGGTTTTCCTATCAAGATTTTCTGCAAGGCCCCACAACAACCTTCAGAGTTACTGAGACTTGTGTTGTCACTTGAGTCACGCAGAAAAGTCAGGCTGAGATTATTTGCTTCCTCATGTCTTACTTATTGCTCTGTATTTCAGACTGCTCTTCTCCGAGGTCATGGGTGACAATATGAGTTTCAACATTTTTTAAGGGGAAGCAGGGGAGCAGCTCTCATGTAGCTTGCTGCATACGCCATCCTTAATATGCAGCTCATGACGCTGTCCAAGGAAGAACTGCAGTGGAAGGAAGCCCTGATAGATTGCTCTTCATTCCTCCCTCTCTTTTCCAATAAAACCATTGTGTCTATGATGCTGATCGAACCTCTCAAATTGTCTGCTCCCCTCCTGCCTTTATAAAGAGTTTGAATGCTTTTCTCATTGTTACAGTGATAACAACCTGGAATAGATGTTAAGACTCTATTAGTAATTTGCTTGAGTAATAGAGAATTGAGTCACTCGTATGTAGTTCCTGGAAATATTTATTCACTTTCCTGTATTTTTTGGAGTGCAGTTGGTCATTTCATAACAGTAGCCTGAAGAGAGACCACAGATGAACTTTGTAAGTTTTGACTGAGTTTCAGTTGGAAACGTCTGTTAAATCAAAGCTCCTTAAGGGAAACTCAGGGAGTGTGAACTGCTGCACCTTCAAATCAAGAAAATGTTCCTATGACTTTCTTGGAAACTAAACTGTTTGATACTGTGGCATGGGTTACAGTCTAGCCTCTGTGTTGGAGAACATTTCTCCCTGTCTGTATTTGAATGTTTATTGCAGGTTTTTTACTAAATGATTGATCTCTAACTTAAAATCATTAATACCTTTATTCTCCCACACTTTTTTGATATATTGCTCCTAGTCTAGCAGAGAGGATTAGTCAAGGAACCGTATTATTTTCTTTTTTATTACCAAAATTTTTCTAAGCCACCATTTAGAGAACCAATGGGGAACGGGTTTCATGTACCTTAATAGTAGATTTTGCACATCTATGAGTCAAAGATATTCAAAGCAGATCTTTAAAACTCATTTCAGCACGCCAAATGTGCGCCTATGAGTGCCTCGAAGCAATTACACAGGCGCTGTGATTTGTTTTGCCCTCAATGTAACCAGTCTTGTGCCAACAAGTGATTGCGCTTGTAACTGCCCATTTGGCAGGTGCAATAATGTGTTTGCAGTTCCGCACGTGTATTTTGGAGAACACAAACCGGGACCTCGCAGCCTGCAATGGAACAAATGAGGCATGGCAGCGGCTCATTGAGGAGACTGGCTTTGCTTGCAAATTCCTTGAAGCAGTAGAAGTGTTGATTTCCAGGACAAAAGCAGCTTGCTTCACTGATTAATTCTTCACAAATGATTTTCCAACTTGCCTGTTAGGTGTAATTTATCCCTGGTAAGCTTGGTGAAGAGGTGGTTTTGGCCCTTAAGACCTGCTGAGGAGCAAGTTGTCTTTTTATTTACATTTTTAATTGCTCAGTTGTCACAGCCAGCCACAATGCGGAGTGATTTCACTGAATAATTCGACTTGGCACACTGACGCCTGTTTTTTTCAGATGTCCATGTTTTACGGCTGATCTTGACCTGTGCCATGTCATTCAGTGACACATACCTCCATTTTTAACTACTTTTATATCACTCTACTAAGGAATTAAATTCAACTTGAATATCTAGTTTCTTATATGTAGCCACCCATATCTCTCCAGGCTTTTTTATGTCAGCAAGGTCAAAATCATTCCTCTTCTAATTATACATGGTACCTACTCAAATCTACTGCTCAGGCATGTCAGCTGTGGGAGGAATGATATTAATGTGAATGGTAAAAAAACAGTGAGAAAAGGGGGGAACACAAAGAATTTAAAGCTTAAAGAGGAAGAGAAAATGATTCTTGCTGTCACTGATTGCACTAAGTCTACTCAGACCATGTTGTTTCAGACTGTTAAGCAGTCTGGGGACCTGGCCTGAATTTAGGTGAAAACTGCCAGTATTCTTCACTTTTCATTCTTTCTTATTAACGTTCAGATGAGACCCCTAAGGTTTTCGTCAAATTAGCTACCTTCAGGGAGGCTTCTGTGTGTCCGAAGGAGAAATCTTCAGTCTTGCCCATTGAAGTTATTGTCTTACCTTGACCAGGATTGCTTAGGACCCCCCAGAAAGGAAACAGTGTTCTAGCTTGTATGAAATGAACAGCTGCCAGGGCCCTGCTGAAGAAAATGTACTGGTTTCCAATTTGTTTTCCATTTGCTTCCTATCTCTTCCTTCAGAGCAAATATACTGAGAAATTTATGACGGATCACAGCTGCCTTTTCAATTTAAAATCTCTAAGTGTTCTTTGACTATTGAGTAAAGGCCCTATGTCCTATTCTTCATGCCGCAGCGATTTACTGGCAGAAATCCTCTCATTTAGCAGTGGACAAAGCTTAGACAGATAAAATTTTTTTATACACCCAGCCTAGTATCCGTTCCTTCTGGTGACCGTAGTTCCACACTCTTCCTCGGAAGGACACGAGGAGGAGACCCGTGCTAAAAAGGCGGTGTTTTATTTTAGCAGGGTTTTGACTGGCATCTTTTCACATAGTTTCTGATTTGGGTTTACTCAGGGTAGAGGGAGTCAACGTAGTACTTGGTACTTTGAAGATAACACGTTCAATCTTGCAGGTATTAGGTGTCAAAGCAACTCTGGAAAGAAAGAGCCCTAAAGGAGTTTTCCCAGTGATAGTGATGCTCTGCTGGTACGTACCCTGGTTGTCCACATACTTCTCTAGTCTGTAGAGTGAGACCTGCAGGCAGACTAAGCTTCTCAGCTGATTCTGATCTCCTCAGGAGTAGAGGAAATTTTTCTGGAGTATTTTTCTGGTTGATTTTGCCCTGAGCAGAGTGAAGTGTGCCTTATGTGTTTAATCACTTTTGGCAGTGTAGTCTTCTGCAGCTGTTAGAGATGGTGGCCACGGTAAGAGTGCGCTGCTGTTGAACACCACGTGCCAGGGCTTAGATTTTTGCAGTCTGTTACTCTGGACAGGAGTCAAGAGTGGAACCACCATCTTTGCTATAGGTCAACGAAACCAAAAATGTTCCGACACTGATGATGAGAAGCTCCTTTCTCCAATCGAAACAGAATGGTTTGGGTGACTGGGACTTTACATCTGACTCCCTTCTGCCTCAGGAAGTGAAGGTGAGATTTATGATGATGGCAATAACTGCACAGCACTTTTAAAGCCTGGTTTTGAAGTCGGATAGTTGACTCTTGTTCATGTTCCAAAGTCGTTCATGTGCCAGAGTGAAATTTTTCACGCATATATTTATTCATAGCAGAATAAGAATCAGCTACCAAATTCACAAACTGTTTCTGAATTCATCACTTCCAGCTGAAAAAAATAACTAAATAAATCAAAAAATGTCTCACTTTAAGGCAAAACTGAATTTTATTTTGAAACCTTTCTTTACCAAATTGACCTGATTCTACTAATAAAACCCTCATGGGCTATATATTTCAGGTTTAAAATTATGTTTCTTTTAACCTAAAATTATTTGGGGATGGCAATGTCATGTCTGGACAAAAAAATTGATTTTTCAATATTGTATTAGACAAATTTTTAGAATTTTTTTGTAAGTTTCTTCGGCTTCCTATGGAAAACTGAATTGCCTTTGCAAGTTCAGCCCTCTGTTCCACATTGTCTTTTGCATGAACTTGGGTTTCATTTTTAGATTAATTGGTCCGATTGAAGGATTGCATTAAATTCTGTGAAATTTTTCTTTGCATTATGAAACCAAATGAAATGAAATTACTCAGCCCAGGTTTTTTGTTCATGGTCAAACTAAAATGAGAAGGGAAAAAACAGATGTAAACTGAACTGGAAGAAGGGTCATGGTGGAGGTATTCACAAAACTCGCATTGAATTCAAAGAAACCAGGACCCGAGGGAAGCTTTAAACCAAATCTTGTCAAATCAGGCTGATTTTTTTAATAAACATACTCAGTCATGAGATCTGACTGTGACCTCATCCATTAATGTTTGGGGAAGATGGGATTGGTATTTTGCAAGAGGTTCAAATGTCGTGCTTGGGCAATTTTTGGTTGGTTGGCAATCTGGAGGACTGTGAACTAGGTAGGGCTGGTTAGCCTGATATAAACAGCACCAGAGCTACCAAATATGGAAATTTGCTATCAGCAGAAAACATCCAAAGTTCAAGACCATTCTTATTGCATTTGAATTGGGTCAGTTTGTCATGAGAGAGCTCTGAGAAAGATGACATCATTTCTGGATGTAAAAAGAAACACTTGAGTCCTTTGATGACAGCGGAGTTGCTCGGTTTCAGGGTGCTCAGCATTATGGCACGCCCGTAACGTGAGGATTCGTCATTAACACTGCAATAAAAGAACCAGGCTGAGGAAATCGAACCTTCTAGAAACTCTGATCGAAAAGCAAAGCATTCACTTCTTAACACTCGCCTTTTTATCTCGCGGGATGTTTTAAGGGCTGGATTAGTTGTTAGTTCCAGGAAAAAGATCCTCCTTTTTCACTTGAAAAAAAACCCACCCGACCCCACCAGGCTTTTGTAAGTGAAGGTTTAACAGTTGTATTTTAAAGCGGTGACTGCAGGAACACGTGTTGTAATTCCTCACATCCAAAGGAACTCCAAGTGCAGAGTTATAAACATAAGATTTGAAACCAGTCCATAACATCTGAACATCGGACCTTTCTGATTTGTATGAGATACCTGTCTGCAACTTTTGTTTTATTGTTAATTATTTTAAATCGGTGCCTTTGGAGATGAGCTTGAATTTTGGTAGCCTTTAATTTTCATCTGTTTAGCCGGGAAGGGGCTTTAATCCAATATCAATGCTTAATATGAAGAAAACTAGAAATTGCTACTTCCTTCTGAGGGAGGAGTTAGTCAGGATTATACAAACCTGTTTTCCACAAAACAGTCTGCTCATAGTTTTAGTGGGAGCTGGATAAAATACGGTGATTGACTTTACAGGGTATTTAGGTACAAGTCTTTTGAAATACCTCAAAATCAAATAAAATTATAGGTACTACAAAATAGAATGGAATAGAGCGATTTTTATCTGCAATTTTAAGAGAAGGTAGGTGTGGGCACGATCTAAATCCTGCTGTTAATCTTCAATGGTTTCATGGATTTAACTATTCTATTCTCAAACTTCCTAATTTCACAAATCAAATCAGTTTGGAAACAGTCTAAACGACTCCAATGACCCAAAAGAAAAGATATCTCTATACTTTTGCTTATCTTTTGTTTATACAACTTGTCTCCATCAAAACTCTTTGCAGATGCAAACATGTTGTTCTAAAATTCTATATTCTAAAACATTTATTTCTATTATTGTCTATGCAAAATAATATGTACCCTTTCTGACACTAATGATCTGCTCTATAATTGTACCATAAATTTTTAATCTCTAATTTTTTTCCCAAACAATTGATCTCAATGGGATAACCATTCTTACAGTGACTCTAATCTCAACTCGAGAGAGAAAAAAATTAACCTTAATTTTCTTCCTTATGCCTGATATATTTCAGCATATAATCAGATCGTTTTTCTTTCAATTAATGCTGGCTCCGTGCTGTTTTTCTCTATTTGCAGGTATTACTGAATAAGTTTAAACTCTGAATCACAGGTTTTTAAATTGGCTGAAGGAATAAATGTATAGCTACGTTCATAAATACATATCAAAGCAGTCAAAGGCTTAGCCATATATTCTACCTTGATGTGCACGCAGAATTTCCATTACTGTTAATGGGAGATAATGTGGGTGTTTCGAGGACAGAATATACTCCAGGCAGTATCCTGTAACATGTTTTTTTCCTACTAGTCCCATTTTTCCTTCTTTGTATGCTGTTTGTTATGGTATCATTGCATTTGAATTTGAATTTTGGGAACGTCACTGAAAGCAAGAACAGAATTTGTACTTTACCACAGCAGAAAGATTTTGCAAGGTTCGCAAGGGATACCTCTGTGTTAGGAAACCAAACATGGCAAGGGCATAGCTCAAAGCACATTTGGCTAGGGGTGGATGCCTAAATCACAGACACCCATGGTTAAGCAGATAAAGCCCTTCTATTCCATGGTCCACATAAGCACATTAAAAGTATTTCTGACCCTTCAGATCATGGTGACATGGCAGGTTGAGCCCTTGAAGCTCTTAGAGATCAATAGTAGAGCGAAGTCCCATCTGCAGTCTGTGGAGGCCCCCACACCAGAGCAGGGGACTGATACCAAAGAAGACTAGGAGGGAAGCCTGTGCACTGGGGCCCTCTGTCTCTGGGATGACCGAAGCCCAGGGAAGGGACCCACGCTGGTAGGAGAAATTCGTGGAGGACTCTCCCATGGGAAGGATAACATGTTGCCACAGGGAAGGACTAAGTTTTCTCCCTCAGGATGAAAGAGCAGCAGAAACAACATGGAACAGACTGGGACTGACTGCAACCCCCATTCCCTGCCCCACTGTACCGTGGGGAGGTGAAGGTAGCAGAGCTGAGCTGGGGAAGAATTGGGGGGTGGAGGCAAGGTGCATTTAAGATCTGGAGGTATTGTCACTGTCCTACTCTGATTCAGTTGGTGTGAATTCATAGTGGTTTTGTTAAAATTAAATTGATTTTGTTTCCCCAAGTCTGTTTTTTGCCCATGACCAAAACTGGTGAGTGAGCCCTCCATGTCCTTTGTCTCGACGCTTGAGCGTCTTGTTGCATTTTCTCCTCCCCATCCCACTGGGGATGGGTAGGAGAGAGCGAGTGGCTGCATGGTTGGGTTGCTTTGTTGCAGGCTGGGTGGACTCAAGCCATGACACTTAGGTAGATGATGTGATGCCTTTTATAGTGTTTAATGTGCTGGGCCCAAATACTGTTTTCATGAAAATAAAATATTTCCAAATCTTCATGTCCACACTAACCAACCCTGTTTCCATTTAAACAACAGTGTCTTCCTCTCCTTTAGGAAGGTTGCCTCTTGCATGGGCTCCTCTCTTGCCCTGGGACGGTTTTCTCACCACAGAGCTAACTCACAAAGATTCATTTGCAAGATAGGAGATGATCCAAACCCCACACCTAATGCTTTGAAATGGTTCATCCCAATAATTTGCATAAAAGAGTCTAAATGGCATTAACCTGTCAGAATCACATCCCTTGATGATCCATTCCAAGGCTTTGAAGAGGGAAATTGTTCTATCCTTGTTGCTGAAGCACTGTTTTCTGCCTTCAGCAGAGGCTCCAGTAGAGTATGATCCAATAGCTAGAGGAAACTTCATTAAGGCCATGATAATGACAAAAATACATTCCACATTAACTGATGTGGAACTTCTCAGCTGAGTTAATGGGGTAAATGACAATCAAGATAGAAGAAGAACAGCAATGTCAGTGCTAGCAACAGAAACTCCCCTGCCACATGCTATGTGACATCTTGTTTGGTTGCTTTTAGCCAAACAATGGCAAAACATACTCGTTTTCCATTATAAATCTGCCCAAAATGCCGACTTTCAAGGAGGTGGGATTTTCAATGTCAGCGTGTCTACAACAAAAATCATAGTTTGAAGAAAAATGTTTTGCCAAAATTTAACCTTAAGCAGGACATCGAGAAGGAAGCGAAAAGCCTGAAACCATTGAAAATAAACTAAAGAAAATTTACTCAAGAGTCTAAACTTGTCCATTGCATATGTGCACACAACAGGCAGCATGACGGGGTTACATATTTGTTTGGAAGGATACTAGAAGTCTTGGTTTAGGATACGCACTTGACTGCATTGCATTTCTCACTTCGTGTTTTTCAAATTGTAAGTGCTTACCTTTGCAATGTCAGGGTTCTTTTAAAAGGGTGTCTGTGCATGAAGGAGGAAGAGAGTAATTTCCTAGGTTTTTAACAAAGAAAAAAGAAAAAAACCCAAACCAAACCCAACACAGATTTTGTCAGGTGGCGAGTGACAACCATATGCAGCCTCACAGGAAAGGCAACTTTTAGATCCACCGTACAGACTCTCTCTTGCCTGTTGAGATTGCTTTTGACTGCTGGATGAGGTTCTCCTCATCCCTCCTTCCGAGCAACACTAACAGACACCGAAATGCACGTTTTCCCTATGGAGATGTACTAAATGCCTCCCGATAAATGTGAGGTTTAGGGGCTGTGGAGCTTCAGACGTGTCTGCCCTATTTTCTCTAAGTGGTACCTGTCCTGGGACACGACACGAGGCGACATCTATCTTCTAGACTCTTGCTGAGCCGAGTTTTGTCCAGTTCAAAGAGAACTCAATTGTCCATCACAGAGCCTGGGCTTAGCAATCAGCAGAGAAAACACGTAGTAAATATAGTAAATATTATAGTAAATATAATAAATACAGTTCACACAGATGAGGGAGAGAGAAAGAGAGACTTCCTGGCCTTGAGAGTTGGCAGCAGGCAGGAAAACACAGCCAGTGTGGAAGGAATTTTTAAGCACGCAGGTGCCAACTGCCTCAGCTCTTGTCTGAGCGTGGACAAGCTCAGGGGCTATATGAAAGTCTGCTACTAAACGACAATGTCATACAACTCATGCTTAGCTGAGATTCCACCTTCCACCTGATACGTTCTAAGTATCTACCACAAAACCGAATATACTCAGTGTTATTCCAAAGACAATTGTAAGGCTTAATTTTTGTTTTGCTGAGATGAGCAATCAGTGACTCTTACCTGAATGTCCTTCTGAGAAATGGATGAGGTATGGTGAATCATGGTCTCTAAAAATTCAGCCTAAAGCAGATAACAAGTCTGGAAAATTTTAGCCTGAGTGGTAAGAGTTTGACAGAATTTTAAGCCACTGAAAATAAAAATTTATTAGGAGTGTAAAGAAATTTCCAATGTAGGTGGTATTACCACCTCCATTAACCATACAGGTGAAAATTCAACAGTTAGCTACAGAAAATGAGATTCACAAGCATTAGAGTGTTGGAACATTAATATGCATATGGAGAGGGAGAAAATAAAATGCTTCTTCCATATTTTTTTAATGAGACAGAATCATACGTTAGCAAGAAAAACAGGCATACTTAAGAAATTAAATTGAACAGAAATAGGAACAACTCTGGCTTTATACGTTCCCTTGACAAATCTCTCGAGTTTTTATGGCTGTATAATCCAGCTCCTGTCACAGTGTTCTGCCATGGCATCTTTCAGACGATTGGTTTTTTGCATAGTTATTAGGCTGATGCTGCTAATCTCTCATTTCTGCAGGAACAAGCTCCAGTGCTGCTGTCTCCGTGCTTATATTTCCTTTTAAAAGGATGCTGTTCAGGTGACCTAATGGGAAAGTGGGAGATCCCAATTTAAAGGCAACGTTGGATCTTTTGTACATGCCAAGTGATCTAGAAACTGGGCAGGATTTGGGCAGTATTTTCCAGCTGCATACGGAAGAAGATGACTAGTAACATTCAAACGTGGTACCTTTTGTTAATTAAGAAACACAATTAGTGCCATTTCCTTCACCTACTTTAGTAGGATTACAAGTAACCCGTGTAGACCAACTCGGTTCCCCATCTGCGAAGAGGGCGACTTGTCCTGCTAATTACAGAGGAGGGTCTAGATGATTTATGTACAGCAGACACCCATGTTTCAGATGGCTACACCTAATGGACATGAGAGTCACTTGGTGGCTCTAATTATTTCCCCTGTTCCTTCAGGGATGAAACTTAGAGAGGTGTTTTGTTGTCTGCTCAGTGCTCCTATCAACAGTTAGAGGCTCAGATATGTTTTGTCCTGGCTAAAGATCAAAAACTGAGCAGGTGTGACAACAGTAAACTTGGCCTCTGGCTGTGCAGGGTCCTAGATGAACGCTAATTCTTTGAGCCCTTTCTCTTCAACATTTTGTGGTTTTTATCACAAGATGTTCCTGACTCACCTACTGAAAGTAGCATAGTTCTACCAAATTGTCTAAACTTGCCTATAGACTTTGTCCAAGGCTGCAGCCAGTTAAAAGTGGTGCAAAGCAAACAAGTGCCTTTGTGAATAAATTGCTTTTTTTTTGAGGATGGACAGGTCTTAGATGGATGAATTTATTCATTTGTTGACTTAACATTCACCCGGACCAACTAAAACATAGTAAATATACGAGTATTCCTGCTCATTCTAGTCTATGACCTTTCCTTTACTTGTTTCCAGACTCTGGAAACTAATTTTTCACATTAATTCCTGTCAACAGTAAAGCATTTTTTCTTTCTCTAAAGATGAAATGCTACTACTTGTCCTCCTTTCAAGCTCCCTCTGTAGCTTGTTCTTGGTTTGGATACCATATATTAAAAGACTGAATGTCTGCTTCCTTGTTGATACCAGCCTTGCTATCCCAGGAGCGCCATTATTTTCCATCATCTCTGTCAGATTTTCTCCCAAAATTGAATAGTAGGGGCACTTCTACCACAAGAAAGGTGTGATCCCTAGCTGAGACCTCTGAGGTTAGCCGTGGTTTGAAGGATTATGGCACCCTTAGAAAGAAAGCAGAGTGTGGCACTGCCTTTTGAGAGATTTTCTTGATGATTCAGCCCCCAAGTTTCCTGCAGTCAATGTCCCGTTTTCTTTCTCCAGAGCACAGGAGAACTGTGACTGCTTTCCTGAAATCCCAAATAAGCAAAACCTAGGTCCATAGGTCAGTGAACAGACATCATCTCACATCCTCTCCTGCCACGTGGCTTCTGAAACACACCCTGAGAAATATCTCTGCTCCTCAGGAGAAAGGTGTCCTCCTTGCTTGCCCTGTTTTTCATTCACAATCACAAAGAGGGATGGATTCCTTCTCTCTTTCTTCTGCATAGACCAGAAACGCTTGTGCGCATAGTTTTCTTAAGATACTTTCCGTGTCACTTTCCCTCAGGAATCTCTTTGTCCACTACCCATCTTGTCATACATAAAACGAGAAAGAATGGTTGTCAGGCATGATTAATTCTTCAAAGTGTCTGCCACAGCAGTGCAATAAATAACCATAAACTTTGGATCCTTGAGACGAGAAATCAATCCACAGAGGCAACTTTCAGATATTTCGTCTAGAATAAAAATCCAAGGAGGAGGATGATTAAGTTCAATAGAGAAGTGGAGAACTTGCCTGTCACTTTGCTCATGTTTGTTAATTGGATACAGCTGGCGGAAGGGGCAGCATTCACCTTCAGGGTTCTTTCGGTGTGAAAAGCAGAGGTGAATTCTCCAATTCACTACAAAAATTCTCTCCCTCTTTTTTTCATGTGGATTATTGATTTCTCTGATAGATTTTAAGCATCTCTTTCTAGCCGCTGCTTTTTTCCATCCCAGACTCTGCCTGCCCTCCTCTGGCCTTTCCACACCTTCACAGGCAAAGAACAGAAATGCTGAAAGCCAGCAAATGTTGGAAGTAAGAGTGAAAGAAGGTGTGAATAAAAGGAAGCTAGTTAAGGTAGTAATGCTAAATGTATTGCCTGCCTTTACCTTGGGATAACTTACATGAGAAGTATCTACAAAATTTAGGATCACTAGCCCCTTGGCTAGGCAGATCTTTAGTTGAGGCACCTCCAAAACCTCATAGTGAATGACTTTGTCTGGGTGGGTGAGATGTTTATTTCGGGGAAGAACAGAGAATCCACACTTGAGTCATGGTAAAATATCTGTGCATACCATCCTGTCTTTCTAGATTACCTTCCTCAATTTTAAGATGCATGTGAAAATTCAGGATTCAGAAGTTTGCAGAAAACCAGAAACAAAAGAACAGCATTTGCATGAAATCATGGGAGAGACTTACTCTGAGGTGTTACATTTTCTCCTCCCCTGGGTTACAGATAATTTCAAAAGTTCTACTGGCAGCGCACAAGGAAAATTTCTTTTCAGGTTTGTCAATACACTTCATATTTTTTTGTTTCTGTTCCTCCTGACCATGCAATGTAGCCAGGCAGGGAAAGCACAAGACAGAAAAAATTAAGATGTCCACCAGGAAGTACTGCTAGAAACCTGTCATCTGACTTGAGATGGCAAATGATATTTCAAAGTAATCAGTGCCTCAAATGAACTGATAGATACAAGAAAAAGAGATCATATCCTAGAGATTCCGGTTGGTCCTCAAATTTTAAAAGCATTTGCTGAACTTATTCTTCGCATGCTATTCTAAAATATTCACACGTATCAGTGATGTTCAGGGTCTTTGCAATACAGTTGAGGACAGTGCAGTGTGGCTGAAAACACAGCCCCTTTGATGCCGGTATTTGTAGAATCACACCACAGAACGGCGTGCATTGGAAGGGACCTTAAAGATCATCCCCTTCCAACCTCCCTGCCATGGGCAGAGAGACCTTCCACTGGACCAGGTTGGTCTTACACCAAAAGTCCCTCCCCATCTTTCCAGTAGGTCCCCTTTAGGTACTGGAAGGCCACTATAAGGTCTCCCCGGAGCCTTCTCTTCTCCAGGCTGAACCACCCCAACTCTCGCTGCCTGTCCCCATCAGGCAGATGCTCCAACCCCCTGATGATCTTTGTGGCCTCCTCTGGAGGGTCATGTCTATCTTGCCATGATGCAGAATGCTGAGCTCTTCTGAAGGGTTAACTGGAGGTGGGACTTGATACTTTATGGTCTAGGATTATACTAGGAAACTATATGAAATAATTGAATTGAATTGAATTCTAAATCTCCAGTAGCTGCAATACATCTGACACCTAGCTGGCATGCCCACGTCTCAATACTGGGTATGTTCATCTTCAACTGAGTTCTTCTCTGAAGGGCAAGTTTAATAAAATTATGTCATATTGCAGCAAAGTTAACAGCTTTTCCACTACCCAGAGTTGATAGTTTCTTTAGTGTCCTTTAGAAATTTCCCAGGCTGAAAAAAACGCATTTTGTCTTACACCCTCCAACACACATCTCAAGAGGTTTCTCTCATTTAAAGGACCGTAAACTTCCTAACAAAGGCAATTTCTTTATGTTTCACATTTATATCTCCACAGTGATGTGGTCATAAATTAAACATCTGTAAGTGTTCCCAAATTATTCTGATGAAACTTTGATATTTTTAGCTGCATGTGAAGAGTTGCGTCCAGTTCCAGCCCTCTTCTATGTGCTGTACAAAATACAATGAATGCCAGCCTCTGAACTGGATAGTTTGTAATTTGAGGCATACTCTGGTGGTGAGGAGCGTAAGTAGATTTCCCATTAGTTTGTATGAATCACGCGTTTATACTGTAACATCTTAATTTCACATCAATTAATCATGTGATTATTCGTTTAAGATATTCACAGTAGAAAAAGGTTTTGAGAAAGATGAGTAACCAAACTGTTTTGAAAAGCAGATGTTCATGCACAGTTGAGAGGAACTTGTACTGTCTCTGTGTGTGAGAGGGGTTACAGAACACTCCTGCCTTCACAGATGAAAACAAACCCCTGTATTTTCAAAGTCATCTCATGTCCGTTGAACTGAGTGCCGTACTGATGGAGCTTCTGCAGTCTGTTTTCTCAGTTCATTCATTAAAAATAATAATAAAATAATAATAAAAAAAAAGGCATGGAGGGTCATAGGGAGGAAGGCAGTGCAGGAAATTAGAAATGGTGGTGGGTTTTTCTGTGGCTGGGTTTTTT